>NC_133362.1:24586743-24594084 GCF_049309525.1 Garra rufa | reverse complement strand
ATTAAGAACGCACTGAAATATTTGCAGCTGTCAGTGATGATTAACTATGAATTGCCTACAGGTCTGAGTCAAAATCTTATTTCTTTATTATTGCCTATGTCTGAGCTCCCTAAAAGACTAAATGAACCTGAAAGACCGACCGAGCGAAAGAGAGACACACAGAGAGAGGGAAAACCATACACGTCACTTTTGTTCCTTTGTTTTATATGAGTTTCACACATAGTGTGGTATAAGTTGACATTCAAGGAGACTCTTTTTCATTGTTGCATTATGACATCAATGACTTTAGACAACGTTTTGTGGTGTTTAGGCGGCACCTGCCACTCTGCCCTTCCTTTTGTATTAGACATGCTAATTGGAGGTATAGTAGTTGAATATAAATTAAGATTGCTTGCTTGTTGGACAACGAAGTGCACTGTTAAAGTTTCCCAGTTTACAGGTATTCACGAGAGGGAAAACTTCCTAACCAATCGAACGTGGTGTCATTATTTAATGTAAAAAAGCCAACTCCTCCTCTCACCTCATGAAGATAAAGCCCAACTCCGATAGAATATTATTGCGTCAAAGCACACAGTGCTTGACAAAGTACGGACAATTGAAACTTGCTGCTTTCACTGCAAGAACTTTTTTTGTACAAATCTTTTTTTAAGTATGAAAATAAAATGACTTTTTTAAAAAAGTAACATTTCATTATCTTAGGGGAAACTGTATTTAAGTTTGTTGTTTCTCTTTTCCTCTTTGTCTTGGTGGTGTTCAAGACTTGATCACAATATATATAAAATGGGAAAAATCTGTGATTTTTTTTTTCCTGCTTTTTCTTTCTTTCTTTTTTTCATCTTGGCTCTTCACAGCTCTTCAGGTCAAACTTGCATTGGGGAAAGGTTTAAGATTATATATAAAATATATAATAGAGAAACTTAAATATAGGAAAATGCACATCATGTCAGTTCCTATGCTAAAACACATTTATGGTCTACTTTCTTCTGTATTTCTAGAATGGTATTTGAATTAAATGTTCACCTAGTGTAGGTACTACAGTATTTATATTGAGGCTTGTATTTTTAACTGTTGCTTGTTCTCTCAAAAGGTATTATTGTACCTTTTTTGGTAGTGGAAAAAAACAACAAGCTGCCACGGTATATTTTTTTAATTTGGCAGGATAATATAGTGCGAATTATTTGTATGTTTAAAAAAAGAAAATGGAAAAAAAAAAAAATCAAATTAAAAAATTAAAGTATGTGGCATTGTACAAAGGAGGCCATTCAATGGTTTCCCCGAGGAGTCTTTTGAGAATGTCCACACTAGCTAAAACAGGTGGTTGTACATATCTTTTTTCTGTTCTTCTTTTTAAAAATCTCCTCTGCTGCCATTCTGTATGCAGTACAGCAAGCTAATGTTGGGTTGTTCTGTAGTGTGCTTCTGTCTTTTCACCTGTCTCACCTGAATACATTCCAGCATCTTGAAAAAAAAAAAAGCTAACTTCATATGCAGTAAAATACCAGTAAATAAACAAACAAAAAAATCATTCAAATAAATGAATTCAAATAATCAATGTTTTGCAGGTGTTTTTTTTTTCATTGCCAAATATTAAATGGTGCTTTATATTTAGATTGGGACGACTTTCATATGCAAAGCATATTTAAAAATGAAATGGAACTAAAGGAGCAGCCCACTTAAGTTCATACTCTTTTGTAAATGGCAATGCGGAATATTTTGTTATCAGCCTTTTCTATTCCTGTTATGAGAGCTGTTTGTTGTAACTTGAACTTGAACTTTATCTTTTTCAATGGGAGTCACTATTTATTATTGCTTAAATACTCTGTTCAAAACGGAGACATAGAATGGATCCTTTTTTGTTCGTTTGTTTTCATTTATTATTATTTGGTTCTTTTTTTAAAAAGAAAAGAATGACCAAAGGTCATTGACAGACTTGCTCTTTTGTTGTTTTTGTTTCTGGTCTATGTTGAGTTTTATTGGAGAAACCACTGTCTGTGTTTTCTGGCAGTTGTCTACATTATCCTGTTCACCAACCAATTTTGTCCCTTTATTGAAAACAATTAATAAAAAAAATTAAAGTATATACCTGTGTCTGGTGGCAAAGTTTTCTCTTTTGCATTTTTGTCTTTTAATGAATTAATTTGACACTTACACACACACACACACACACACACACACACACACACACACACACACACTAGCACAGCTCAGAGTATCGTACTAAAGCCATGATGGTGTTTAACTCATTTTCTTGAACTCCGCTGGGTGTATGCGTGTCAAATAATTAGGACGGTCGTCCTGAGCAGCTCTGGACTCGTGGCACCTCTCCCCTCCCCCCGTTGCCAGTTACTGTGTGTTTGCGTGGTTCAGCAATGGTGTGTTTAGCCCATGGGCATAGGAGGGACTTCAGGCTGCTCTGCAAATCTCTAGGGTCACGTGACCAAGTGACTTGAAAAGTGTTACCTTACCTGTTCTATAGGTCAGAAAAACAGCTTAGCAGCTTGCACTCACTGAAACGCCCTTTTATATGCAACAGAAAATGTCTGCTACACATAGTTTTGTAGCAGAATAAAACCTTGACCACAAACTGAGTGTTGTTTATAGTGATGCACACTCAAATTTTCTCCTTTGTCTATCGCAAATCCATAAAACCAGGCTGAGATGCTTTTCTTTAAGATTCCTCTTCAAACACAAGAAAAAAAAAAATAGCCACTTGTGTTTAGAGAGGCCTATTGTATTTTGGCAGGTGGGAAAGACGCAAAACTTCAACCCCACCCTACCGAATCATTCCCATTTTATTCATCTGGCTCTTGAAGACAACATGTCACTCTAACTCAAACAATGCCACGCTACAGACAAATAAAACAAATCACTGACTTTTCTCTCCATGCCTGAAAAACGTGCGCTCACATAAATCCAAGCACTGAAATTCTCTGCATTTTACAGATTTTAATGCTGCATTTATAACTCTGTCATCATTTACTCATCCTTATGTCTTTCAAATCCTGTATGACTTGCTTTCTTATGTGAAACAGAAAAGGAGATGTTAGTCAGAATGTCTAAGCTGCTCTTTTCCATACAATGGAAGTGAATGGCGACAATGGCTGTATTTTGAAGGTAAGGTTTCAATCTGTTTTTGTAACACAAACATACTTAATTTATGAACATTTGTGACTTAGTGTAAAAGTTGTGAGTACTACTTTAATGATGCCTCTTTTTTATTTTTCCACAGCTTTGCCGGTATTTTTATTTTTTGTTTTTACAAAAAAGTAAATCAAATGTAAATTCATGTCCCAGTCACATTTTTTTTTGTTAAATAAACATTAACATCAGAAAAAAAACTTTTCTATTTTATATTTTTTAACATTAACAATGCATTTTAAAGCATTTTAGATTTATTCCGAAATATTAACTCAAGGCAGTAACAATTTAAACAATATATATTTTTGTGAACTTACACTACCAGTCAAAAGTTTTTGAACAGTAAGATTTTTAATGTTTTAAAACATTAAGAAGAAGACTCCTCTGCTCACCAAGCCTACATTTATTTGATCCAAAGTACAGCAAAAGCAGTACAATTCTGAAATATTTTTACTATTTAAAATAACTCTTTTCTATTTGAAAATATTTAAAATAAATTCCTGTGATTTATTTTTAAATGTATTTTTAGCATCATTACTCCAGTCACATGATCAGAAATCATTGTAATATTTAACTGCTGCTAAAAAAACGTATTATTATTATTATTAAAAAAACGTATTTTTATTATTATTATGTTGAAAACAGCTGAGTTTGAGTTTTTTCAGGTTTCTTTGATAAACAGAAAATTCAGAATAACAGCATTTATCTGAAATAGAAATCTTTTGTAACATTATAAATGTCTTTATCGTCACTTTTGATCAATTTAAAGCATCCTAAATAAAAGCATTAATTTCTATAATTTGCTGAAAATGCAGCTTTGATCACAGGAATAAATTACATTTTAAAATATATTCAGATAGAAAGCAGTTATTTTAAACAGTAAACATATATCACAATATTACTGGATCAAATAAATGCAGACTTAGTGAGACTTACTTTTATTTAAAAGTTACTGTTCAGAAACTTCTGACTGGTAGTTTATGTTCAGCCATTCTTTTTAATAGTGAACTTTTAACTATTTTTAAATTTTTCAGATCATCAGTCATCAAAACTCGGTAAATGTTGGTCACAGACCAGCAGATTGCTTACTACAAACTTCCACAGATCATGATTTCAGGACATTTCTCATGGTCTCCATCCACTTTTATTGTATGTTTATTGTACTAAACTTTTTTTGTGTTTCATGAAAGTAAGTCACACAGGTTTGGAACGACATGAGGGGTGAGTACATTTACAAGAATTTTCATTTTTGCATGAACTATTCCTGTCATGGCCAGTCAAAAATCAAACTAGCAACTAACACAACGATATATCAACAGATAACAAAGCACAACAAAATCGGCGTCTTCCAGGAAAAAAGTTCTGTTCTCAATGTTATAAAAATCGAATCCCAGTATCCCCAAATATTCTTCTTTTCCCAGTGTTTTGTAGTTGAGAATTCTCCAGCGACTTGGAAAATGTGAGTCTCAAAACACTGAGGTGCATGGTTTGTTTTAGTTTTGTGTCTGTGTGGACTTGGCCTTGCAAATTGGTCTCCTGATCAAAAGTTCCTTGTGTTTATGGGCCGCTGGCAGGCATTCTGCTCTGGGCTGTTCAGCGAGAGGTTGCCAAGCGGACTGTACCGCTGTCTAAACAGAGGTTGACTCGGTTGTTTAAACGTTACACGTTGTCAACTTTCTAGTCGGTTTGAGAGTTTGTGGTACTGCTAGACACGAATGCCTCATCGCCAGTGGCCATCTTGTGTGTTGAACTAGCTTCGCATCATTTCCTTTACTCCAGCTTGGCTTTGCTCTATTAATTGTGCGGTGTGAGGTGAGTGGGCACAAAGTAAGTGTACCTTAATGGACAATGACCATCTCGCACCCGCTCTCAAAGTATGTGGCAGGTAACCAAGCTTAGATTTACAGCACCATCTGAACGTAAACTACTCTCACGGCTCTTACAGAACAGCCTCACATGGCAATTTACGGATAGACGCAACCTCCACATCAATTTGATCTCAAGGAGACATGGAAGAATAGAAATTCTTTACTTTTGAGTTTGGTTAAGTGGTTATAGGGACTAGATTAGCGCTCAAACGCCACACCAAGCTCAACCTTTGACCCTGACAGGCCTGCCCAAAGGTTTGTGGGGTCAACTGGTCAAGTGTCATTTTATCCTCATTTCAGTGAGCCACATCTAACAGGTTTTTCTCCTCTCTCTCTCTGACTCTGTCTCACTTTCTTTAACGGCAGGCTGTCAGGCTCCTGGAGTCATTAGAAATGGACACCTGCTTGCTGAATGGGGGTTGAGCAATGCCACAAGAACTTGTACGCTGACTCCAATCTCATTAAAGGTGGAATCAGTCTCTTCATTGTTGTTTTTCCCCCTCAAGCACAGGACAACAGATAGATAGTTAGGAGCAACCATGTGTGTTCTATGATTAGATTTGTGAGGGATAATTAATCACAAATGGTGCAGGGGAGAAAAATACACACACATACACATACACACACAACAGCAGCAGCATCATTTGAATATGTTAGTGCTTTAATAAGCTAACTGATTGATCCCAGGTGAACACTTTGTTGTGGAGATTGCAATGCCCTTTAGGTTTGAATAAACAGAGCCCGCAGCCCACACTGAGCCCTGTTTGGAGATAACAGCCTGTTTGAATGAGGCGTGTTGAATTCTGAGAAGGCGTGTCACTCGAACGGTCCGTAAGTATGTCACATATGGACTCTCTCGCTCTCTCTCCCTTTTTTCTCGCCAGTGGTGTGAGGCCCTGGAGAGATGTGTCATTTTTAGAACATACTGTATATACAGTCGAATACCTTCTGTAAGCATTAATGAACATTATAGGTTCACATATTTAAAGGATGAATGAGAAATGACTTTTATTAACTTGTCACTAAGACCAATAAAACTTGTCAGAGTCGCATAATACTTTCAAAGAGGTCAATAGGTTAGCCATCTGCTTGCAAACGCCGAATGCAGGCTTTGTCCACATTTTCAGTGCAGGTTTTGGGGGAAAAATCTGTGGATTTCTGCTGAATGGAGTTAAATATAGTAAAATGTGTTAATTTGAACTAAGAGTGCTGCACTTTTATTGGTAAAGGAGCAAAAATTTTAATGGATGTTGACAAGTGGTGTGCTGAAATGTTTCTGAAATGAGGAGGCAAAGTCTTCAAAGTATTTTTATTTTTATTATTTTTTTAAATCAATTGTAAATTAATGTTCCAGTCACATTTTCCTGTTTAAATAAACTTTACTTACACTACCAGAAAAAGAAAAAAACTATTATGACATATTTTTACATTAACAATGTAATCAATATTCTATTTATTAAAGCCAAGTATAAATCTCATCACGTTATTATTTACTCCAAAATAATAACTCAAGGCTGTAACAAAATGATCGATTTTTCTTTTATGCCAAAAATCCTTAGGATATTAAATAAAGATCATGTTCCATAGATATTTTGTAAATTTCCTATTGTAAATATACCAAAACTTAATTTTTAATTAATAATATGCATTGCTAGGAACTTCATTTGGACAAATTTAATGCCGATTTTCTTAATATTTTTTTTTTTTTTGTACCCTCAGATTCCAGATTTTCAAATGGTTGTAATCTCGGCCAAATATTGTCCTTTCCTAATCATAATGGAAAGCTTATTTATTCAGCTTTCAGCTGATGTATACATTTCAGTTTGTGGCCCAGGATCACATATATATTTTGTGAATTTTACCACTACCAAAAGTTTTTGCACATTAAGAAGTCTCTTCTGCTCACCAAGCCTGTACAGCAAAGTACAGCAAAACAGTACATTTTTAAATATTTTTACTATTTAAAACAGCTGTTTATTTCTGTGATTTCAAAGCTGAATTTTTAGCATAATTACTCCAGACACATGATCCTTCTAATATTCTGATTTGCTGCTAAAAACATTTATTATTATTATTATGTTGAAAACAGCTGCATAGAATTTTTTCAGGTTTCTTTGATGAATGGAAAGTTTAGAAGAACAGCATTTATCTGAAATAGAAATATTTTGTAACATTATAAATGTCTTTATAATACTGACTCCAAGCTTTTGAATGGTATAGTGTTACAATATAATGTTACAAAAGCTTTTTATTTCAGATAAATGCTGATCTTTGGATCTTTCTATTCATCAAAGGATCCTGAAAAAAACACTCAACTTTTAAATATTGATAATAA
>NC_133362.1:24559243-24584243 GCF_049309525.1 Garra rufa | reverse complement strand
TATAAAGGCTAATGTTCAGTAACACTACAGTAATCATCCATTATGCTAAGAATAGATACTGTATGTGGAGTTTTATTAAACAAATAAAATGATTAGCTCACTACAGAAATAAAATTTCCTGATAATTTACTCCTTTTCACCACTATGTCATCTAAGATGTTCATGTCTTTCTTTCTTCAGTTGAAAAGAAATTAAGGTTTTTGAGGAAAACAAAGGATTTTTCTCCATATAGTGGACTTCAATGGGGATCAGTGAGTTGAAGGTACAAATTGCAGTTTTATTGTAGCTTCAAATGGCTCAACATGATCCCAGATTATAGGAATAAGGGTCTTATCTAGGAAAACGATTGACCATTTTCTAAAAAAGTAACAATTTATATTTTATTAACCACAAATGCCTGTCTTGCACTAGCTTGACTTCACGCATTACGTAGTCACATTGGAAAGGTCACGTGTAACTTGGAACGACTAAGTGTTTACAAAGCGAACGTGCAAAGAAAGTCAAATGCAACAACAACAATGTTGGGCAATTTTGATGTGAGAAAATGAGTTTTTCGCCATACCTTTTTGAACTGAAATATACAGACAAAGAACTAACCACGCATGACTTTTTAATGTGATTACATTATGTGGGAAGTCATAGACGTGCATTGCAGAGCTAATGCAAGATGAGCATTTGTGGTTAAAAAGTATAGAAAATTTTATTTTATTTTCGACTAAAGAAAGAAATACATGGACACCTAGGACGACATGGGGGTGAATAAATTATCAGGATATTTTAATTCTGAAGTTAACTAATTCTTTAAAGTCAGCATGAAATGAAAGTTGTGATGATCTCTTCTTCCCGTTTGTGACTTATATCCAATTGAAACAACTTCTTGAAATTTCTCTTTCAAGAAGTTGTGATTTTGTCAAATGATTTTGTCCATCGGGATTTGATTGGTAAGTTTCTAGTTCCCTGGTTCCAAGTTGCAGAAAATAAGCTCTGTGACCAACAAGTCAAAACAAGTTTATGATTCTTACATGTTTTATTCATAATGATAATCTTCACATTTAAGAATTTTGAAAACTAATACAATCACCAGAAGTAAAAACCTACATATAAACTCTTAAAAATAAAAGTGCTTCACGATGCCATAGAAGAACCTTTTTTTTTTGTCTAAATGGTTCCATAAAGAACCTTCAACCTTTCTGTTTGACAAAAGGTTCTTTGTGGCGAAAGAAGGTTCTTCAGGTTATAAAAAGGTAAGAAAGAGATGGTTCTTTAAAGAACCTTTGACTGAATGGTTCTTTGTGGAACCAACAATGGTTCTTCTATGGCATCGCTTGAAGAACCCTTTAAAGCACCTTTATTTTTAAGAATGTAGGCTAAACAAACTACACCATGGTCACAATCTAATCTAATCACCAATAGTTAGCAACCAAGAAAGTTATCAGCTTTTAAAAAAATCTCAAAGGAGTATCACTGATGTTTTATAAAAATTAGAATTATAAGGTTCTATCTGCACTCTGAGCATTTTTGAGATTAAGCGCTTCAAAATTGTTACGTTCCATAGACTTCTGTAGATAGAACCATTTTTGTTTTCTAAAAAAAGGCCTAAAATGTACACAGCTTAAAAAAGAAACATCACATAATGTAAATAAATTCTCACAGAATAAGAATAGGTGAATAACTCAATTTTGACAAAAATGTCAGATAGAACCTTATAATTCTAAGGTGACGAAATGTCAAAATATCTTGAGCAGAAAGATTTCAATACATAACATTTTTTAGTCCATCAAAGTTATACTACTCTCGTTTGATTTGTTTGTCGGACAGAATGGCGAATTCAGCTTTATGATTGGTCAGATCGATATCAATCATGCTGTTTGCAAAGGGTCTATTCTGTCTTCATTGTGACATTAAACGGGACATCGAATGCCCATTTTCCACAACTTGTTTAAATGTCTGCAACATACTTTGGTTAAAATTCTTCAATGGTAATCTAAAACAACATCCTTTTTACCTTGTCAAAAACAGCTCTGTTCACAGCGACCCATTTTGGTGCATGGCTTTTTAAATGCTGATGAGCTCTGCTCACCCTGCTCCTCCCTTCCATGGAAGAGGAAAGGCGATTTGCAAATAATCATAAAAAATATAAAGTGTGAGACTTACTTCTTCTAGAGGTGCATCTGGATCACAAACAGTGAGTACTGATCCATTCTTGAGTTTTAACTTTTTAGCAAAACCGACTAGAATTGTCCCATTTTCCGGAAGCAGTCTGGAGTCAAATGATTTGCGCAGACATAAACAAATGTAGGTGTATTTGGTGGCGTGTGACCATCAAAAATGAAACTAGTCCACTGTGTCATCAGTTACTCTGATGTCGGGAGAAAATGAAGACTCTTATGGTCACTTTTACATTCAACTACAAAACAATTGCATTGCTTACAAGACATTGTTGTTGCTTCAGCTGCTTGAGCATGGAGGCAGCATACAACTGGCTGAGGGCGGAAATATGCGAATACGGGACAGTGCGCCAGCAGTCGTGGGCGGGGCTTGAGCAGTATGACATCATACTGTGCAGAAAATCAAAGTGGCTTGATAATTGAGACTGTTTAGGTTTTTTAGTGATTAAAAAAGGAGTCAATGTTTTTTTATCATTAAAGGGTGGATTTTTATGCAAACACCATGTAAAAGTGAATTTTGTAACTTTTAAAGGAAAAATGTCTGATAAGTAAATCCAGAAAAGCACATAAAGTACTAGGTGTAAATGGCAATCTCTTTTGTTTGATCTTTTGTGGTCTAATAATATGGGCTGGAGAAGAACAGTGTGGCCAGATTCAAGACTGTGTTTTGTCTAGAGGTCCTACTGTTTTGTGTTAAAGTGACCCTAGTGCACTCTGTCTATACCGCTTAAGACTGTTTTGACACTTGCTCACGTTTGTATCCCCAGAGTCACACGCATACACACTCACACAGGCGTGAACAAGCACACAGAGAAATGCGTCAGGAACACAGTGAACATTTTTCATGTGTTATAAACGATTTCAAAAGGCCATTCCATCTTCATTTTACAACTTCATGGTCTCCCTGGTATGATCTCTACGCCGTTTCCCTCTGTAAGCACAGCTCTTGCTCTTTCTCTAAGTCTTAAGATGGTAGAGGTGAGAGGTCAGCATGGAAAGGCGGCAGATTAAGTTTCACATGACTGAGCACCTTTGTTGGGGCGGCCCACTAGAAAGGAAGTGTCTTGCATATCTGAATCCAAGAGGAGGATCGTACAGCTCCTCCCTCTGAGTCCTGCGCTGAGATTGGCCACCGTTGCAGCAGGTCTCCCCCTTCAGTCTTACTGAGCATGTTTGCTCGTCCGAGGGGGGTGTTTTGAACTCTGCATGCTACACAATCTGGTTGATCTGTAGTGTCTCAGACCTTTTCATGATCTACAATACGTCTGGCTTGACACATGCTGCTGAATGGAAGGGGAGAGCCAGCAAAGGTTGCACTTGAGATTGAAGTCATGTTCAGCCAATCAGTTTTGAACAATGTTCAGATACTTTAGAAATTATTGATTTTATTTTATGGCTATCTTCCAGAACACAATATCTGTAAATGTACAGATCAAATGCAAGATCATATAGTCAGTTCCTAATAAAGTCTGATCATAACATCATAGAGTCAGCATAAACAGCTGTTTACCTCACCTCCTCGATCACCTCCATTCCAAACAGCATCAAACCTTCTTGCCCTTTCACATTAACGTGGACTTGTGAAAAGCCCTTTACATTAACCTGTCTGGTAATGACTAAACAATACGTTGAATCTCAATGTCTGAAACTTGACTCTGTAGACTTCAGTTTATGAAGTGAGTGGATGAGCTTTGCTCTCTGTCTTTGTCTTGCCCTCTTGCGTGAGGGATTTTCTGTTTACACACCCACACCGTGACTATTGGGCCATCAGGGCCGAATTAATTTGAGCGATCGATAACTTCTTCATCAACATTTTCATTTCCTGCCTCTGCCGGAACGGTGGGGGCCCATTAGTCGTGGTATCTTCAGCATGGTGACCGCTGTGTGTGTGTGTGTGTGTTTGAACAGTGATGACATGATCAAGGTCAGGCAGCCAGTGGCCAACTAGAGATCACGCTCTGACAGGTGAGAGATATTTATTTCAGTGAAGACCCCTCTCATACAGCCTGTAATTGAACACACAAGCAAACACACCAAAGTTTGTGCTGTCCAAGACTTTTCAACTCTGCTTAAAGTGATAATTCCAAACCTGTATGACTTTCTCTCTTCTGTGGAACACAAAGATATTTTGAGAAAAAGTGAAAAGTGTTGAATTTTTTTTTGCTGTTGTTGTTTACATTTCCATTGACTTACACTGATTGAACCAGAACAGTTGAAACATTCTTCTTCTTATTTTTTTCACTACAGAAAAAATGTAATAGAAAACGGCAGCTGTGGTTGCCAGAAAAATACTGTAAAAGATATGGTGACATATGGTGTCCTTTAAAGTTGTCCAAATAAAGTTCTTAGCAATGCATATTACTAATTAAAAATTAGGTTTTGATATATTTACGGTAGGATACAAAATATCTTTACTTAATATCCTAATGATTTTTAGCATTAAAAAACTGATTATTTTAACCCATACAATGTATTTTTTTACAAATTTATGACTGGTTTTGTGGACCAGGGTCACGTATAACCAAATTATATGGTAATTATATTTTTTACCAAAAAAAACATACATTTTACAGTACTATACAGTAAAATGACATAATGTTAAACCATTTCGAATTTTTCACCATATATGTTAAAGGGTTAGTTCACCCAAAAATGAAAATTCTTTCATTAATTACCCACCCTCATGTCGTTCCAAACATGTAAGATGTTCATATATCTTCAGAACACAAATTTATATATTTTTGATGAATTTTAAGAGCTTTCTGACCCTGCATAGACAGCAATGCAACTACCATGTTCAAGGCACAGAAAAGTAGCAAGGTCATCAATAAAATACCTTAATTTTATGAAGCTATAAGAGTACTTTTTGTGCACAAAGAAAACAAAAATAACTTTATTCAACAATTTCTTCTCTTCCTGTCAGTCTTTAACACGCATTCACACCAGATGCGCTGCGTTGTGTTACTCACGTGAATGCATTTCATAATCTGACACGGAAATTGCAGAATAAGGGAGTTCACACTTGGCGTCTATTTTGAAACTGCCAGTGTCTGTTTTACATTATAATCCTATGGAGTAAACATACTCGTGTTTTCAAAGTCCTGAGCGCTTTTTTAAACGCCACCACCGGCATCTTTTTCTGCAGCTCAGAGCGTCTTTCAAGTAAAAAAAAAAAAAGTTAAACTTTTCTGAAGAAAACGCCCTAAGTCAAGTGACTTCTTGACAGCTGACCAATGACAAGCGAGTAGCTAGACCTGTCGTTTCCATAACAACAAGAACAACAAGAAAAAAATGTGAAAGGTGCCGTTAGATAGACTTTTATTTTATTGTTGTGAACCGACATTCGCCTCCCCGTTAGCTTTAAAAAACGATGTGCAGCGCCAATAGCTTCTTGAGCAATAGCAACAAAAGATGCCCTCGGCTGCAAATTTTTTTTAAACTAAAAAAACGCCCTTGTCAACTTTTTCTTGTAAAAAAAAAAAGACGCCAAGTGTGAACATAGCCTAAAGTTGTTATTTTTGTTTTTTCGTAGCTTCATAAAATTACGGTTGAACCACTGATTTCACATAGACCGTTTTATCAATATCCATACTACCTTTCTGGGCCTTGAACGTGGTAATACCATTGCTATCTATGAAGGGTCAGAAAGCTCTCGGATTTCATCAGAAATATCCTAATTTAACTTAATTAAAATGAAATTAAAATTTTTTTTTTTTTTCGTGAACTGTTTTACTATAGCATTTATGTATGCATTTATTTATACTTTTTTGGGGGTGAGAAAACAATGACAAATTGTATTTGGGTTTGTATTTGTGTGTGTGTGTATACTTTCTGACCTCTGTGCTCAGCCCCAGAAATCAGTATTTGTAGTAACTGATCATATCTGTGGTCCCGTCTTCTTGGAATGCTGTGGATGGCCACAGGTGCCCATTACTTATCATGCTAAATGATTCAGGTCAGCTCGGTCAACATTCCGGAACTCTCTGAGACAAGACCACTCTGGAAAAGGGGGGAAGATCCCCCACTAAATCTCTCCTTCCCAAATGGCCTTTCATTTATAAGAAACTGAGTTTCAGTATTGAAATAATGGATGTTTATGACCAGCAGATTCGAGTAGATTTGGATGTATTTCTCCTGCAGGGCCCGCTAATGTGTGCCACTTACCCACCCAGCAAGTGGCATTAGTGCACTGGTCCTCTATTTCCAGGCAGTGCACACAAAGCCTCAGTTACCCAGAACTCGGTGCTTTTGGAGACTTGTTCAGCTTAGGTTGAATCTTTTAGGTCATCTACTTCTGTAAAGTTTAACCTTTTTTTTTTCCAACGGATTACATGTTCTAATTATAAGGATGTGTGTGGAGAATCTTTTCTTCCTTTCTTTTCGTCTCTCTCTCTCACATTACCAAGCCAACTGTGTTATTGAGACCAGGCCCAGATTCCGGGCCCTTGAGATGAGCTGTACTACTTTAAATTGCCTACACAAACCCAGCTCCTTTTGACACCTACTAGCCGTCTGTAGCCTTACTGACTGTGTTTCTGATAGCTCAGCTTTATGTAAATGATAAAAACAACCCTAAGCACCACTCTCTTAGTTACTGTTGCTAATTCAGACAAGCTTTTCAGAATGTCAGTGTGAGTTTCAATAAAATGTGCTCATAAAGCGGTAAAACAACAGTGACACCGCAAAGCATTTGCTCTTTTTTTCTTTATAGAAATTGTTAAATTATACGGTGACATGATTAAAAGCTTCTTAATAGAAAAGACTGCTTGTATTCTCTGTGGATATACCTGTCTGAAATGACCCAGTAACAACATTTTACTGTATTGTTGCCTAATTTCTACAAATTTGTGTTTAAAACTATTCAAACACACAGATCTCTCACAGACTCATTAAAAAGAGCAAAAGCTTGTTGAGAAAATGGCAGACATTTAAAGCTTAGTGAAAGGTCATGCTTGTGTAAAAGAAATACACTTTAGCCTGCTTTAAAAAACAGTACTTATACTGCAAACTGAATGTAATGTTACATTTTTTTAATGTTAATTGCAATTAAATGAAAAGATATAACAGTTTACATTTATATTAAATGCAATTAGCTGAACTTTAGAGTGTTTTTTACTCACTTAAGTGGGACTTAAGTACATCTTTGTATTTAATTTTATAATTACTTATATTGTCTTTGAAATATGGTTAAAGTGTACTGCTGTGTACTGACAAACACTGGTTACCTAAAATGTACTTTAATGTAATTTTTTTTTTTTAAACTTGTATGTCAAGTATTTAAGCATGTTACACCATGTCTTAACTGCACGCGCCGCGACGCCGCTACACGCGATAAAAGTATCTTTTCCACGTTAATCTGAGTTTTTTTGTCCAAAAACTCAGGGATAACACTTGTTGGTCCGTACTGAGTTCGCAGTTTTAAGGTATGTTTGCTTAGCTAAATGTATTTTCAAGATCTGAGGTAAACTATTTGTTGTTGCTTTCATTATGGTTATGTCAAGCAATATGATATTCAAACTCACATTAGACACTTTTAACATTGAACAAAGCATGCCATAGTTTGTATATTGTTGTTCCAGCCGCGACGTTGCAGAAATAGAAGCCGTTTCTAAAATAGAAATTTTAGCGAATATTTTTTAGTTATACATTTCAGTATGGTTAAATGTGACATGCGAAATTTCTATTTTAGAAACGGTTTCTATTAAAACTCAATACGAAACAACAAGTGTTTTCCATGTCAAAGATGTGATCAGTCCCTCAGTATATAGTTTTATTAATCTAAAAAAAGGTTTAATATGTATGAATTAGATTATAAACATGTCTATTTCGTTGGGAGTGCAGTGCACTTCTGAATGTCTGTGATTCTGTCACGTCACGTCTGGTGTATAAATTGCAATTTAACACATTTAAAGTATAGTAACACCAATACTGACTAACTATAGTTAAAATAACTATAAGTATAAAAATAACTGTCCTTCTTTAAAGCACAACAAAAGATTGTTAAAACACAATGGGTAACACTTTACAATAAGGTGTAATTTGTTAACATTCATGTATTAACTAACATAAAATAATCTTTGTTATGTTAGTTAATAAAAATACAGTCATTCATTTTTAGGTCATGTTAGTTCACAGTGCGTTAACTACTTGTTAACACTACTTGTGATTTTAATAAAGCATAAGTAACCACAATTAGTTACCACATAATGATTTAAAATGTACTTTAAAATAAACATTTGAACATTATTACAAAAGTGCACTCCATGAAAGTGTACTTAAGTATGTTAATAAGTTAACAAGCAAATGTGTTCTCTTTAAGTATACTTAAGTGGCGTATTATTTCATTATTAATATTACATTATTAGTTTTGTATTATGCAAGATGTGAAGTACACTACAAGTGGGCATTCAGTAAAATTAAATTAAGTCCACTTCTTTTTCACAAGGACAGTCATAATAAGGTCGTCTGAAGATGTGCATCATATATTGATGCCTGAGTTTTGTGTGTTTAGTGTACAAGTGTGTATTCATGGTCTTGTGGACACTAAAAGGTTAACCTGAACATGAGAGCTTGACTCGTCTCTATCAATTTTTGTTTGTGAAACAGTGAAAAATGCCTGAAGGCTTGTGTATGTGTGTGTGAAATATTAGTTCTCCTCCTCTTCCCGCAGGCACACTTTGTACCTGAAGTTGAATCGGCCCCGATTGGCCCTCCTTGTGCTTATCTCTCCGGGTTGCTCCACACCCTCTGCCCGCTGGCGCTGGTCACATGCTTGACCTGCTCGACTGGCCTGGACCACACCCCGTCCTACATACCTGCTCCTCACCTGCACTGTACCGAGTGACACTTTCGTAAGTACACACACACACACATATGCAGCTGCATGCAAGCCTCTGCAGGAAGCGAGAGTTTGAGAGAGCAGGCAGCCCAGCCCAGTGGCCGTTTATTTGCTCTGCCGTGTGCGTGAGGAGAGCCGATGATTGGCTCCTCTGTCATTAGAGCACATCGCCGTTGCTGTTAAACCTTCATCCGCTAGATTAAAAACGCGGCAAGCCCTTTAATGTTCATGAACTTGCACACTGGAAACAATTACCTAAAAATAACAAAATTATCATAACCTGAGCCCCTCTCTGCCAAGGCAAAGGGCAAATAATTAGTGTGAGAAAGTGTTTTCATTGTGTAAAGCACACATGCAGTCAGTCCAAATTGCCAGTGTCTGTGTCTCATCTGGTCAGTCAATAAACTTTGCTGTAAAAGAAAGAAAGGAAAAAAAAAAAAAAAGCTGAAATGCTTCCCTAGCAAATTATGCCCCTGTTTTTCTGTATCAGATTTTCCACTATCGCCTATTTAATCTTTTCTTCAAGAGCTCATTATACTGCAATGGTAATGAACATTTAATGAGAACACTTTAAACCTAAAGCAAACCTGATTTTATTTATTTTTACTCCCTTCCTTGATCCTAAACATTTTTAGGCTCTATTTAAACATGGTATTAAGATCCTTTCAAGTGATCTGAACACAACTGGTCAGCTGAGACACATTATTGTTTACACCTTTTATGTGTTTCTTGTGACCACTTCTGGTTTTGAGGGGACGGACTACTATGAGATATTAGATAAAATATAGTAAGAACAGTAATTATAAAATTGTGATATAATTTAAAATAACTGTTTTTTACTTAAATGTATGTTCAAATTTAGTTTATTCCTGTAGTGGCAAAGCTGCTTTTTCAGCAGACATTACTCCAGTCTTCAATGTCACATGATCTTTCAGAAACTAGAAATAATTTTAATACGCTAATGGGCTGCTTAAGAAATGTTTATTTTTATTAAATGTACTGCTTAATATTTTTGTGGAAACGTTTTTTTTTTTCTGATTATTTGATGAAATAAAAGTTCAGTAGAACTCCATTTATTTAAAATTGAATTTTTTTGTAACATTATAGATGTATTTATTATTTTTCATGCTTGATAAAAATATTAATTTCTTAAATTGACCCCAAAAATTTGAACATTTGATTAATAGAATATTACTAAATGATTATTTAAAATAAATAAAACAAAATTAAATTTAGAAAAATGTAATAAAATAAATAAAAAAATTGCCACCGCTATAGTCACCCAAAATGAATCTTAAAGCATTAGTTCACTTCTGGAATGAAAATGTCCTGATAATTTACTCACCCCCATGCCATCCGAGATGTTCATGTTTTTTTTCTTCAGATGAAAAGAAATTAAGGTTTTTGAAGAAAACATTCCAGGATTTTTCTCCATATAGTGGACTTCAATGGGGATCAACGGGTTGAAGGTCCAAATTGCAGTTTTAATGCAGCTTCAAAGGGCTCTACACAGTCCCAGCCGAGGAATAAGGGTCTTATCTTGCGAAACGATTGGTCATTTTCCAAGAAAGATACATAATTATATGCTTTTTAACCAAAAATGCTCATCTTGAACTAGCTCGACCTCACACATCACACACGCGTGACATGGGCGAAAGTACCCAACCATGGTTTACAAAGAGAATGTGCAAAGAAAGTCAAACAACCTTTACAAAAAAGGGCAAAAGTGACAATGTTGGATGATATTAAAGTTGGAGGAGAAGTTGGAGTCTTTTGCCCTACTCTACCTTTTTTAAATCGAAGTACACAAACAAAGAACTAACCGCTAGATAAGACTCTTATTCCTTGACTGGGATCATGTAGATCCCTTTGAAACTGCATTAAAACTGCAGTTTGGACCTTCAAGTCGTTGGCCACCATTGAAATCCATTATATGGAGAAAATTCCTGGAATGTTTTCCTCAGGTACACTCTTAAAAATAAAGGTGCTTCACGAGGTTATAGAAGAACCTTTTTTGTCTAAATGGTTCCATAAAGAACCTTCAACATCTGAAGAACCTTTCTGTTTGACAAAAGGTTCTTTGTGGCGAAAGAAGGTTCTTCAGATTATAAAAAGGTAAGAAAGAGGTGGTTCTTTAAAGAACCTTTGACTGAATGGTTCTTTGTGGACCAAAAATGGTTCTTCTATGGCATCCCTTGAAGAACCCTTTAAAGCACCTTTATTTTTAAGAGTGTAACTTAATTTCTTTGTGACTGAATAAAGAAAGACATAAACATCTTGGATGACATGGGGGTGAGTAAATTATGAGGAAATGTTTATTTTGGAAGTGAACTTCTTCTTTAATGTTAGCAGTGTTGGGGAAAGTTACTTTTAAAAGTAATACATTACAATGTTGCTTTACTCTATAAAAAACTAACTAATTACATTAGTTTTTATGGGAAGTAATCCATTACATTACATTTGTGTTACTTTTTGTCACCTGAGCTAGGCTTGCTTATTTGTTTTTTTTCCTAACAAAACCCCAAAAGTTATATTTTTGGCAACTGTAAGGGCCCTTTCACACTAAAAGTGAAATTAATAAGCCTCTGGCTGAAGGAAGTACCTCCGCAACTCACTTCATATTTCTCTCAACTTGGGAAAAGGAGAGGTGTCAGTGAACAACAAATGGGAAAACAAAGTAACTTGCATTACTTAATTGAAGAAGTTACTTGTAATTTAAGACATAATGGGTTATTTTACTAGTTACTTGAAAAAAGTAATCTGATTACGTAACTTGCATTACTTACCCCAACACTGTATACTAGGTGTAAATGGGGTCATAGTAATGTGTGTGAAGATCTTCCCCCACAGTCTCTCTTTAAAGGGAAGCTCCATCTTCTCTTTCCATCACTCCTTCCAGTTGTTACCACTGTGACCCCGACTGACAGCAGCCGGGCTCACAGGTGTGATGGTCACATGACCCCAAAGACCATCCTTCTCAGAGAGCACCTTTCTCTCAGAGACTGTGGTGGTATGGCGGACGCCCGAGGATAGTGAGTTGATTGACGGGTTGCACGGCGTGAAGGGGAGGGTCAGGGGCAAGCCGGGGGCACCAGTGGGGGCCTGGGTGACTGACGCTGGCTCTCCGTGTCCTCCGGGCTCAGGGATTGAATGTCAGTTTCTCTAATAACGGGTTATAGTGAAAAGGTCAGCACCAGTCATCTGACCATGAGAATGGAGAGAGAAAGAGAGAGAGAGAGAGTGAGGGAAAAAGAGAGGGAAAGAAAAAGAGAGATGAACGCTATGCCAGGGGCGGAAATTGATTGTCTGGCAGGGGGAAAGGAAATGAAGAGAAAAAGAAAAATGGAAGGCCGGTAAGCAAAGAGAGGGAGAGGGGTGGAGGACAGAGGGGTGTCATGGCCAGTCTCAGATATGCATGCCTGCTTTTTAAATTACCATCAGCGCTTTATTACTCTCTCCTCTCTCTGTACCCTCTCTCTGACATCCACAGCACCTGAGAGAGGACTTCCTACTCACACCATCGCCACTAAATCTCTGCAAAATATAAGCAAGAGCATCCAGTGAATACAAAATCAGCCATCTAGGCCCACGCCGAGTCTGAGAAGCTTCAGTGGGTGCT
Source organism: Garra rufa (assembly GCF_049309525.1). Taxonomy (NCBI): domain Eukaryota; kingdom Metazoa; phylum Chordata; class Actinopteri; order Cypriniformes; family Cyprinidae; genus Garra; species Garra rufa. Next base: position 24,571,618 of record NC_133362.1, on the reverse strand, counting down.
GCACACCAATGGACAAGTAACAGCTTTTGGCATATATACGGATATTATGCAGTGATATTATTTGGGGAAAATTGCTTTAGCTAAATATGTCATGAACAACTTCGGGCCATTTTCCATCGATTTCCTCTGATATACTGTAAGCTTGGCTCAGTTTTTTTTTTTTCAGGCTTTCTAACTGGCACCCACATACCAAAAAGGCTCCTTCAGTCTCAACCTTTTGAGATTTTATAGTAAACAATTCTTTACAATAACAAAGTCTAGCAAATGCATTAATGTCATTTAATGTGTTCAGCTATGAACATAAGACATTTTAATGTTGGCATGAAATGTAATTTCACCCTTAAATTCACCAAAATCATTTTTAAGGCGAGACACTGCAGGCAAAAACGCTGTTTTTTCATACACCTGTCAAGTTTGAGATTTTGGGCTTTTTTTCAGACTAGTGGAAAGAAAACATCTGAAAGACACTGTTAAGTGTTTCTTCTATAGCACTTTATCTATCTGTGTCAGTATATTTAAATTACAATACATATTTTTAAAGGCCGTTTTCTCAAAATTAGTTTTCTGTCTGTTCTAAGTAAGTATACAAATTAAATACCCAAGCTTCCCTCAGTAAAAACGTTTGACTCTAATATGTCAAAAAAATTAAACAAGAATTTTGAAACTGACTTCATCCAGTGTTTAGATTTTGTACTAGAAATGTATGCAAATTAGGGCGTATTTTATTAAATAATGCCTCAATTGCATATTTAAACCTAACGTTTTAGAAAACTTGTTATAAAAAAAAAACGTATAACTTAATCTTCTGGTTAGGAATGTGCCGGAATCTGAATACCATGTTCGGACTACGTACTATGGAACCATAAAGGGAATAAATACTAGATGGAAGGAAAAATATATTTCAATGCTTTCTATCGCAATTATATTGTTGAATAATTATACTGTATATACATTGCAGGCGTCAGGTAGATGCTATTGATATGCAGGGCATTGAAATTGCTTATGAATATACTTGCTTTTTACATTCTCTGTGTAACTTATGGAACCACACATTTTACAAGATTAGATGTTTGTCAGTGGTGCTCAGAATCTGCAAATTATTTGTCCCGTCCATCATCATATCTCCTTACCCTGTTAATGTGGTAAGTGAAATTGTGTATCTTGTAATGTAACAGGCTACCGCTAGCAAGTGCCTAACCATGTCTTTTAGTGGCTCTGTAGAATTCAGTTTTGGTACCTTTCTGAATACAGATTCACTATTCGGGCACATCTCTACTTCTGGTAAAATGACAGATGTCTTCTGTAAAGACCAATGGCAGATTTCTCCAATCATTTGTCTGCGGAAAACTCACACTTTTCTTAAAATCTAATAAAATCATGCATTTATGCCTTCATCCAATCAACAACCAATGTGTAGAGCCAAGTCTCCATCCTACATTTTTTCTTTTTAAATAATCAATTTACGTTACAATACAGAAAAAATTTCACTACTTTACCACTACTTCTGTCAACTTTTATACATTCTGCAAAATTCCTTTAAAATTAGTGTAAAAGACACACCAGACTATGTTTAGTATTGTACCAATCAGCATTGCACCTACGGCACTTGTATAATGGGGGCCTCTGATTATGGTGTCTGCATATTCTTTGTCTAAAATAAAAGTATCAGGTGACACATCAGCTTTATTAGCATCCATTAGTGCTCATCTGAAGCCTTTGGGACGTTGGACAGTGGGGCTTTAGTTTTCAGGGGCTCTTTGGATACGCTTTGGCCTTTAGCGTTTCTCCACTGGATCTCCCCTCAGCTGCAGCAGACTAAACACGTCTGGTTCTGTCAGAAACAGCTCTGCTCTCCAGTTACAACCACCATCAATGACCCACAGGGTGGGTCAAGTGCTCTGCCCAAGGTCATGGTGGGAGGGCAGAGGTGTGATGGGGCTAGTAGCTGGAGGGATGGGGGGCGACACCTCCAGGGACCTGTTCCATATTGAGCCAAGATGGTGTGCAAGCCACACAAACTGAAAACCTCCTTAATGAATGACTGTTGCTTCTGCTCTGCTGGCTGTTGCAAGTCATGAGGAACTCTTGTGAGATACAGATTTTAAATGTTGACTTTTGTCAGGTATTATATACTGTATAATATATACAGACTATCTAATAGACAAGAGACAAGTTGTGAAAGAGTGGAACATTTGGAGCTTTTTTAGCTACACTAAGGACACAATGTCCTGTAAATATGAATTTTTTGTATTGATTGTTCACAGGTTTTTTAGGGTTGTAGGAAATGTCTTTAAACATAATGCAAAATGTTGTTACAATATAAAATAATGGTTTCTATTTTAATATATTTAATATATTTATTTAATAATAAATTTAATTATTTATTTTTATGATGCAAAGCTGAATTTTCATCAGCCATTATTTAGTGTCACATTATCCTTCAGAAATCATTCGAATAGGCTGATTTATCAATTTTGGAAACATTTGTGCTGCTTAATTTTTTTTTTTGGAACCTGTGATACTTTTTTAGGATTCTTCAATTAATAAAAAGTTAAAAAGAACAGCATTTATTCAAAATATAAATCTGTTCTAACAATACAAGTCTTTGCCATCACTTTTGATCAATTTAACACATCCTTGCTGAATAAAAGTAATAATTTCTTAAAAAAAAGAAAGAATAAAAATTTACTGACCCTAAACATTTGAACGGTATTGTATATTGTTAGAAAAAAAATCTATTTTAAATAAATACTGTTCTTTTGAACATTTTATTCAACAAAGAATCCTGAAAAAAATATCACAGGTTCCAAAATAATATTAAGCAGCACAACATTGATAATTCTAATAATAAATCAGCATATTAGAATGATTTCTGAAGGATCATGTGACACTGAATACTGGATTAATGATGTTGAAAATTGAAGCTTTGATCACAGGAATAAATTAGATTTTAATGTATATTAAAACATAAAAAAAGTTATTTTACATCTTAATAATATTTCTTTTTTTCTGTATTTTTATCAAATAAACGCTGTCTTGAAGAATTTAAGAAACCTCTTTCAAAACATAAAAAAAATATAAAGTACAATTATACATACAATTATGTACAAGCAGCATTTCAGAACAAAATGTATTTAATGTTTATTCATTTGTAAATATATAAAATAAAATATATAAAATTATAATAAATTAGGTCATTTTGAATACTTTTTATTCATTTTGCTAGAATTTGATGTGTAATTATATTGTACATTTATTATACATAGTAAACAAATAAAAGCCTTAAATAAAAAAAAGGCTTTTGTCACTTTAACTATAAGCGAAAGGGAGTGTAACTTCACATTAATGACTACATTAGCTATTTTCTCCCAACATAAAAAAGAAAGACGATAAATGAGCAGAAGAGATGGGGGAAGATAGAAGAACTGAATCAGAGTGTTAGCAGAGTCCCCACCTCTCAACACACACCCACCTCTCAACACACACACGTTAATAACAGGATATTAAAGAGGTGAAATAATTAAGCTAACAAGTGAGCGAGTCTGGCTAAGCTGTCTCCTAAGGTCCAATATCGATACATTAGCTTAGACAAGCGCAATGCATTTTACATGGGGCCCTGGGAAAATGATTGATCAAGGCATAATAGCAGGCCCCACTCCTCTTCCGCCATTAGCCGGGTCAAGCTGGCAGGCCAGTTTGTCTGGGCATAGGTCAGAGCCATGCTATAATAGCTCTGCTGCCATTACCAGCGAGTCTGTGTGAAAAACTACCATTAATTAGCATTACACAGCTCCACACACACAGACACACACACACTACTCATTCAGCTCTCATTGACTACAGAACGGCCAGAGCTCTGGCCTTCTCTCTCAGTGCCAAACGCAGGCACACAGCCATCCTCTCATTTGGACAGATAGAAAGAGATGTAGGGAATTAAGGAGAGAGAGAACGAAAGAGAGAGAGACCCAGGGTCTGACTGGCTGCCCGCATGCTACTCTCGTTGGTTTCACTGGCTAATTGAATTGGCTTGTCAACAAAGCCGTTGTCATTCAGTAAGTGAATTTGTTGTATTATTGCGCATCACAGCTGCTGCAAATTGTCTGCTATTTCCTGGAGGCAAAGGCAGCCCTCATGCCCTGTCACAAAAACCATGAGATACCAAAAAAAAGAGGCTAAACAAATGAAAGTAAAAACGCTAAATGACATAAACAAACAGAAACAACAGGGGCGCCACAGACAGCGAGCGAGCGGAGGGAGATTCAGGGAGCAGGGAGACGGGCAGGTGTAATTGCAGCGCTGTTGTTTCAGCTGGGCCTCAAAGACAGAGCCCACACTGGCACAATGGCTGTGCCCCCTGGCACTGCTTGTGGGCCTGTCCGTACCCCTGCCCATTCAAAGAGCCAGCTTTATCTTTCTCAATCTGTCTGTCTCTCACATACATGCATACAAAACACCCGCCCATTGAAGTGGCCACTGGGCTCTTTGTCTGTTTCTTTGGTTGAAGGTGCACTCATTCATTTTTTTTTTGTTTGTGCTGCGATGGCCGCAATCACATATGTCTTGGATTTACTCAGACCAACACCTAAAAGCAGATGAAAAGAAGGTTTTTAGGTATAGATGTCATGTTTATGGCGATACAAGTGCTCTTTTGCTAGTATCTTTGATTAATTTATGTATGTGGATTTAAACATTTCACAGTAATGATTAGTTAGTAGTAAGTAGTAATGATTGCTTTTTTTATACATAAAGATTAAAATATTGATACACTTATAGTAAAATTTTCTCTCTCTCTCTCTCTCTCTCTCTCTCTCTCTCTCTCTCTATATATATATATATAATATAAATATTTGCATGAAAAATTGATATAAATTGTGAGATTTTAAAGATTACAACAGTTAACATTTAAGTTTTATTTTCCGTTTTAGTTTACATTTATTTTATCTAAGCAATGATTTAAAATAAAATAAATATTTAACAAAAATATAATAATCTCTTTTTTATGTGTAAAGATTAATATAAGATATGAATTATTATTTTAATGTTAAGGCCTGATAACCAATAAATAGCTGATGTTATATATGATAGATATAAATACTTGCATGAAAAATTAACAGAAATTGTAAGATTTTAGAGATTACAACAGTTGTAACATTTAATTTTTATTTTTAGTTTTAGTTTACATTTATGTAACCATCAGATTAAAATATAATAAATAAATATAAAATAAAATATAATAATCACTTTTTTATGTTTAAAGATTAATATAGTTATAAACTGATATTAAATTCTCATACTGATAAGTCAATTATTATTTTGACATATGGCCTGATAATTGGTGATATTATAAATAATAGATATAATTTGAAACATTTCACATAAAACAGTAATAATCACTTTTGTATATGTAAAGATTAATATATGGATACACTGATAGTAAAATTCAGTCTCATACCAATAATTATTTTACTGTTAAGGCCTGATAACCAATAAATGGCTGATGTTTTATATGATAGATATAAATAGTTGAATTGCATGAAAAATGGACAGAAATTGTAATATTTTAAAGATCACAACAGTTATAATAATACATTTTTTATTTTCAGTTTTATTTTACATTTAATTCACGTGAGCATGATAATGCTAACCAATAAATGGCTGATGTTATTTAGACTACTTATAAATAAATACTTGCATGGAAAATGTACAGAAATTGTAAGATTTTAGAGATTACAACAGTTATAACATTTAATTTTTATTTTCAGTTTAAGTTTACATTTATTTTATATAAGCATCAGATTAAAAATATAATAAATATCTAACAAAAATATAATAATCACTTTTTATGCGTAAAGATTAATGTAGGGATAAACAGATATCTACGGAGCCCCTAAGGGGACGTGGAGCAAAAAATAAATAAAGATTACTTTCGCGTGCTCACGTGAAACTAATCTTTATTTATTTTTTGCTCCACGTCCCCTTAGGGGCTCCGTAGATATCAAATTGTCATACTAATAAGTCAATTATTATTTTGACTAATGGCCTGATAATGGGTGATATTATATATATAGGTATAAATAATTACATATTTAGTTAAAAAACACAACAGTAATGTACAGCATGAAAAATGTATAATAATTTGATAATTGTAAAATATTCTAAATATTACATTTAACGGTGTTAAAACGTTATTTTTTTTTTATTTTAATTATATTTTGAGCATTAATGTTAAATTAAATATAAAAAAATATATTTTATATATTACATATTTATATTTTATATATTTTATATATTAATTAAACATATTTTTCTTAAATTTACACATGCATATATGTATATACATAATACATAAACAGTACACACACATATTGGGATGCAATTAATTTGGGATGCAATTAATTGTGGTTATTCATTTGACAGTCCTATATGTGACCCTGGATCACAAAACCAGTCATAAGGGTAATTTTTTGAATAAGCTTTACTTTACATTGATATATGGTTTGTTAGGATAGGGCAATATTTGGCTGAGATACAACTATTTGAAAATCTGGAGCTTGAGGGTGCAAAAAATCTAAATATATATAAAAAAATCGGCTTAAAAATTGTCCAAATTAAGTTCTTAGCCATGCGTATTACTACTCAAAAATTAAGTTTTGATATATTTATGGTAGGAAATTTACAAAATGTCTTCATGGAACATGATATTTTCCTAATATTATATATTAAAAATATATATATATATTAAAAGAAAAATTGATAATTTTGACCCATACAATGTATTGTTAGCTATTGCTACAAATATACCTATGTTACTTTTGACTGGTTATGTGGTCCAGGGTCACATATAAAACATATAAATAAATAGATACTACTTTATAGATAGACCCCTGCTTTTAAATGACTGTGCACCTTTAACTAAGACCTAAGTGTGAGAACGGATATGAGGATTTTGTAGGTTAACCTGCAGTGGCCTGTAAAACCATCAAGGCCTGAGTGACACGGGCAGCTTTAGCCCAGTCAGCCCTGACCTGACCCAACCTCCACCATCCTGTACACCACTTCATCCTCTCCCCCTGACTCCATGCAGGTCATCCAGCACTAGAAAGCATGCCCATGACCATGTGTTTGTGCTTGTTCCAGACAACCTTTAGTTCAACACTATATGTGGAAAATTACGATTAGGTGTTTATGTGTGTGAATCATGCCCGGTGTATAACATGCCTGACTGCAAAAGCTGAGGATTTATTGGATGTTTGCTTGTTTCTCACCGCTGAAGTAACTATGTTAGCCTATATATGTGTGTCACTGTGCAGTCCACTCTGCCATGGTCACTTTTAGATGATCTGCTTCAGCGGAAGGCTTTTAAAAGGCCTGCAAGGCCACGGCCTGATTACCGGACACTCACATACTAATCTGCTGAGGCCACATGACACTGCTGTCTCTCACCATCCTCCTCTCCCTCCCCTTCTCCTTCTCTCTTTCCTCCACCCACATTTTTAACCAGAGTACCCTTGCTCTGGCCTGACAAGGTTACGCCACTATGCAGTGAGTATCTATTGATTTCCACCATCAAAGATCCCTGCAGCCAGAGACGGCTTTGCTGCTTCAGATAACACTCTGTCTTTCTTCTTTAACTCTCTCACTGTCACACACACACACACACACACACACACACACACACACACACACACACACACACACACACACACACACACACACACACACACACACACACATAGACACACACATAGAAAAAAACATGTCACAGTTGCCTCAGATTTCTGTCTCTAACTTCTCTCAGTTTACATGATGAGTCTTGTCCAGTGTTGAGTGTTATTAGCTTGGCCTTAGGGACTGGCCACCCTGGGGTCACATTAACACAGTTATTTTTCTCAAGTGCAGGTTTGTTAATGACTGTAAATGAATTATACATTGAAAGGGCAGTCTGTTAGCTTTAAAAGAGAAAATGTGCTGTTAGCTTAAACTTTTTACTGGAAACTGAATGGCGTTTGTAAACAGTTCTCACTTGTGGATTAATTTGTAGATGTGGATAGAAATACTGTACTAAAATACTCTTTCTGTAATATGCAATACTTATGAATCAGCTACAACTATAAATAACTGTATATAACTATAAATTGATGGTTCTTTATAGTAAATGCTGCTGAATGTGAATGTGATAAATCCTTAAAAAGTATTTAACATTTATTAATTATTAAATTATATCAATTGGCAATCATTGCATATATTTAAAAAAATAGATAAAAATAAAATAAACAATTGTTAATAACATTTTTAACAATTGTAATGGTTAAGAGAAATCTGTACAAGAAAATCGTTGAATTCTTTACAATTTTTACAAAGTCCCATTCTTATGGGAGCCTATTTCTGCTACTAAAAAAAAGGTTACTGCAACTCTCTTACAATTCTGACTTTTCTTCTTAAAATTGCATGATATAAACACAATAGCAAGAAATCAAGTCAGAATTTTTAGATTAAAATTTGCAGTTCTGGCTTTTCTTGCAAATGCGAGTTTGTATCTCACAATTGCGAGTTTATATCTCAAACTCACAACTGCGAGAAATCAAGTCAGAATTTTGAGATTAAAATTTATATCTTAAAATTTATATTAAAAGTTCTCGCCATTCTGACTTTTTTTCCCCACACTTTTTTTCTCAGATTCACGAGTTCGCCCTTACATCTAATCTGCTTGAGCGAGTATTAAGCATATTTTGGCGTGCTGTCCGGGGGAAGGGTTCCGGGCCAGAATACAGGCCGGAACCAGAGAACTCCCCCTGCTAGTGTAGGATCGAAACAGATTAGAAGTGGGGAGTAGGGGTGGAGGAGGGATGCCAAGAAACTATCGCTGGATGGAGGTAAGACGGCTGGTAATATATAGAGGATGCGCTGATTGAATGATTGGTTAAACAGGTTGCACCTGTGCCGAATGGGTTGATTATCTGATCGTGCTCCTCCTGAACCTTGTTTAATCAAACATCATATTGTGAGATATAAACTCACAATTACAGGTTATAAAGTCCCATTTTGATGGGCAAAAAGACTGATATTTTCTTGCAATTGCATTATAAGGACAGATTTGTGAGACATAAACTCACAATTCTGAGAAAAAAGTCAGTTTTGACTTCTGACTTTATAACTCGCAGTTGTGAGTTTATATCACGCAATTCTGACTTTTTAACTCAGAATTTATCACACAATTCTGAATTTATTTCTTAGAATTGAGAGTTTATATCTTACAATTCTGAGAAAAAACTCGCGAAAAAATTGCGAGATATAATTTTGCATTGCGTGTTTGTGTCTTGCAATTCTGACTTTTTATCTTGCAATTGAGAGTTTATAGCTTTCAATTCTGACATTTTTCTTGAACTCTGACTTTTTTCCTCAGAATTGTGATATAAACTTGCGATTGCGGTTTATAAAGTCAAGAATTGTGAACAGTTTGGACTTTTTAGCTCACAATTTATCACACAATTCTGACTTTATTTTTGGCAATTCTAACTTTTTTTCTCGCAATTGTCATATAAACTCGCAATTGTTATAAAGTCAGAATTGTGCCGTGGCCTAATGGTTAGAGAGTCGGGCTTGTAACCCAAAGGTTGCAGGTACGAGTCTCAGGTCCGGCAGGGATTGTAGGTGGGGAGAGTGAATAACCAGCACTCTCTTCACCCTCAATACCACGACTGAGGTGAGTCCCTTGAGCAAGGCACCGTTCCCCCAACTGCTCCCCGGGCGCCGCAGCAATGGCTGCCCACTGCTCCGGGTGTCTGTTCACGGTGTGTGTGTGTTCACTACTGTGTGTGTGCACTTGGATGGGTTAAATGCAGAGCACAAATTCCTAGTATGGGTCACCATACTTGGCCTCACTTCACCTCCTTTCCTTTCCTTTCCTTTCCTTGTGAGATATAAACTCGCAATTCTGAAAAAAAATCTGAATTGTGAGTTTATATTTCGCAGTTCTGACTTTATTTCTCAGAATTGTGACTTTGTCTTACAATTCTGACTTTATAATTCGCAATTTCAAGTTTATATCACACAATTCTGACTTTATTTCTTAGAATTGCGAGTTTATATCTTACAATTCTGACTCTATAACTCACAATTGCAAGTGTATATCTCACAATTCTGAGAAAAAATTTTATTCAGTAGCTGAAATGGGCTTCCATACATTCCAAATACTGAAAGTAAAATTTGAAGAGGAAGAGTTATAAGGCCGAGGAAAGCGCATTGGCGGTCCGATACAAAGTAAAAAAAGGTATACCAAAAAGTGGCACCATCCTTGTTTAGAGCTCACAAAGGGGAGAGTGTGTCCAAATTTAGGTTTAGAAATTATTCATAAGATTTTAAGTCATGGCATCATTCGCTTTTAGGGAAAATGAGATTTTATTATGCGGTTGCTTATGAGCGACTCCCACCCCAGACAGAGGAATGAATGGCTTAATGCCAAGGCCAATTGAGAGACACTGTTGAGGGCCAGGGGGTAGATTTTCATAAATTATTCATCATTATACAAAATAATCCTTAGCAGGATTGGGAAAGGGGGCTGAGGCGACGGTTGGGACTGGAAGCTGTTTTTTGGTTGGGGGGTGGGGGGGTTGGTGTTTGAGGATTAGACATAAATATGTCTTTCATAGCATCCAGGTCCAAAGAGTCTCCTTTGAATATGGATTCCGATGGCTGTAATGTAACGGTCATGATGCCACTGGATAGTGGAAATAGCTGTAGATGTGTGATGACCTGGCTCTGTGAGATACCCCCCTGTGACTGGAGCCCCAAATTCAGACACTGTGCCTGAGAGACCAGACACTTCATCACAACCTGGGGTGAGACCCAGACACACCCCGACATACAATCGCATGGACACACACACACACACACACACACACACACTAGGGCACACCCTCACATGCAATCGTTTAAACACAGACATGTGACACACATAGACTACAGACAAACTCCACAACCTTAAGGTGAAAAGTTACATGTATGTTTACATATGAAGAGTGTAAGACTGAACAAGAAGAGCGAGATTGCCAGAACCAATCTAAGGCCATTTATTATAACGAAGTTAGATGGGGTCACCTAAGCTGTCATAAACAGAGCTGCTCCAGTCAATTTCCATTAAAACCGTACAAAATAAGACCTGGAACTCTTTAAAAAATGAAGTTAGTTTTATTTTTTCAGCAAATGGTCAGTGAAAGGAGGTATTTAACCTTGATTTTCAACCTCAGGAGGCTAAATTAAATTATATATAAGCTGATTTACTTTGTATTGAATTTTTATGCGGTTTGCAAACCTGTTTGTAGAATTCTGGACTAGTCTAAAAAACATAAAACCTTGAAAATTATACATGTATGCAAAAAAATGTAGCGTTTCTTTTTTAAATATATTTTTTCCTACATTGATCTGAATAGTTGATCTGGTAACATTTTACAATAAAGTTCATTAGTTAACATTAGTTAACTACATCAGTTAACATGAACTAAGAATGGACAATATTTCTACAGCATTTATTAATCTTAGTTAATTTCAGCATTTACTAATGCATTATTAAAATCGCAAGTTGTGTTTGTTAACTTTAGTTGCACTCTGAACTAGTGTGTACTAGTTGAAACAATGAACAACTGTATGTTTATTAACTAACATTAACACAGATTAATAAATAGTGTAATGAATGTATAGATCATTGTTCGTTCATGTTGGTTAATACATTAATTAATAGTTTTAATATTTAGTTTTGAATAGTTTGAATAGTTGAGCTTAACAAATGCCGTAAACTCTACTACTTTTAATAAAATAAAAAACGGAATGAGATTATTGATTTGTCAAATCCATGTAACATTTTTGATCATTAAAATGAATACATTTCTTCATATATTTACTACACTACAATAAGTATGAAATCACTTTTTAAAAAAACTAGGATTCAGACATTTAATGTGGTTAAAAGTAGATGCTACTGCTAAACAAAGTTTAGATAATAGTTTATCTAACATATCTAAATAATGATCATTTTATATATATACACTGCCACTCAAAAGTTTAAATGCTTTAAAAGGAGACTGTTCTGCTCATCAAAGTTGTGTTTATTTGATTAAAAATACAGAAAAAACTGTAATATTGTTATTAAACATTGTTATGTAAAATATGTTAATGAAATTTAAAATAGTGGTTTTCTATTTTAATATACTTTTAAATAGAATTTATTCCTGTGATGCAAAGCTGAATTTTCAGCATCATTACTTGAGTATTCAGTGTCACATGATGCTTCAGAAATCATTTTAATACGCTGATTTATTGTTAGAAACAGTTGTGCTGCTTAATCATTTTTTTTGAAACCTGTGATACTAATAAAACATT
>NC_133362.1:24200637-24257095 GCF_049309525.1 Garra rufa | reverse complement strand
GTAATAATATATTTTTGTAATAATGTTAGGATTTTGTATATATAATGGTTTCTATTTTAATATACATAAAATATATATAACATTATATATATATATATATATATATATATATAATATATATATATATATATATTTTTTTTTTTTTTTTTTTTTTTTTTTTTTTTTTTTTTTCATCAGCCATTACTCCAGTCTTCATTGTCACATGATCCTTCAAAAATTATTCTAATGTGCTGATTTATTATTAGAATTATCTGTTTTGGCAACAGTTGTGATACGAAATATATTTTTTAGAAACCTGTGATTTTTTTTTTTAGGATTTATTGATAAATAAAAAGTTACAAAGAACAACATTTATTCAAAATATAAATCTTTTCTAAAAATATAAGTCTTTACTATCACTTTTTTATCAATGTAACATCCTTGTAAAAGTAATAGTAATATTAAAAGTACAATTTTTTTTTTCAAAAGTCATAATTAACAAAAAAAAAAAAGAAAGAAAGAATAAAAAGTTACTGACCCTAAACATTTGAACAGTAGTGTATATTGCTAAAAAAGATTTCAATTTTAAATAAATGCTGTTCCTTTTTAACTTTTTAATTATCAAATAATCCAAAAAAAAGTATCACAGGTGAAAAAAAATGTTTAAATTACTGATGATAAATCAGCATATTAGAATGATTTCTGAAGGATTATGTGACGCTGAATACTGGAGTAATAATGCAGAAAAAAATCTGCTTTGATCACAGAAATAAATTAGATTTTTAATGTATATTAAAATAGAAGGACATTATTTTACATCGTAATATTTGTTTATTTTTTTTTCACCTGTATTTTTGATCAAATAAACAGCCTTTATGAGAATAAGAAACTCGTACTGATCCCAAACTTATATATATAACTATATATATATAGCTGGCACAGGGGTAGAAAAATATGTAGTTTGCATATAAAAACTTGAAGGCATTCTCAAACAGGCTACATCTTTTCCATTAAGTGTTTATAGACAGACCAACAGTGGTCTTTTTGTGGCGTCACTGTTTTGGTCACTTTGGCCCCCAACAACACGCCACGCAGCAATACTAAGAAAAAAAACACCAAGTCCAGACGGGCTCAAGTGCTCTCCAGCAACAAACGCAGCCTTCACACTCACAGACCCCAAGTTTACCAACACATCGCCATGGAGACGGATCACACAATAGCCTTAATTTGGCCCCTTGGCCGCAACAAGCAGGAAGAAACAAACTGCTGCGACACACTCGCTTGAATATAATAACCGCGGCCCAAACAACACAAGCAGGGAAAATAATCACGGTCTGCGCCCTGTGCGCGGCACAAAACAGAGCCGTAAACACAGACGCTGTGTTGTGGCGCTACAAACAGTACTTTTCATATGAGGTGAGGAGAGGTTATCGGCATCACAACCCTTCCCGCATCTGGGCACGTATTAATTATCACGCTCAGCATTCACGCCTGTTTCTCAGAGCTGAGGCAATATTTGGCTGGGGACATGAGGTCTCATTATTACAGGGGCTGCTCGTGATGTCCTCTGCTCTTCCCATCCACGAGGAAGACAAAAAAAGAAAAAAAAAAAAAACCTTCTCACTGTCCTCTGGTTCCCAGTGGAAATCGGCAAGCCCATCTCACTGCTTAGCAACCAGCCCTGGGGCCTGTTTTACACAGCTTAATTCAGATGTGAGTTAGCTGCAGTTGATTGGCTGTGGGGTCCACTCCTCTGTATTCTCTCACTCTCTTTCTCAGAGGTGAGGACTGGCTAGAGAGAGAGAGAGAGAGAGAGAGAGAGAGAGAGAGAGAGAGAGAGAGAGAGAGAGAGAGAGAAATGTACAATGGATGCAGAGGCTACTGTGTGTGACAGTAATGAAGGATGGCTGGGACAAGAGGGGGGCAGTACTGGGACCGCGCTCAGAGATAATAATGGTCAACGTCCTCGCTAAGAGCTGGGAAGACCATTTAAAAGTTTGGCTTTTCAATACAAATCAGCTGACATTTTAACTGTGCAAGACTCTGTGCCTTTTCAGGATTGTTCATGTTAACATGAGATGCATGCAGTATTGAAAATGCCTTGCTTTTTCTTTTTGTTTACATAAAGGTCTTTTTTTCTTTATTGTTTTCACACATTCAATTGTACAACCCTAATTAAATACATAACAATAAATAATAAATAATAAATAACATCTATTTGTTGATAATGAGTAACTTATTTTATTATTATTAAACAAATTATTCATTCTAAGAAATAGATCATTAACCTTTTAAAAATGTATTTTGCATTTATATACTTTTATGTAATTAGGTGACTGGCCTTAGCAATCTCATTATTATATAAAATCCTGATTCTTAAATCATTAAATTATTAAATGAGAATTTTTTTTTTCACACATTTAATTTCAGCTCATTAAATAAACATTAGGAAAGAGTAAATAATAATAATAATAATAATAATATTTTTATTATTAGAGTGTATTTGTTAATAATAAGTAATTTATTTTATTATTATTAAATAAATTATTCATTATAAACAAGTATATGTCACATTATATGTATAGTCTAACAATGTGACATTACTTTTAATCATTAACATTTAATTTGGTCTTTTTATAATTTAGCTATTTTGCATTTATACACTTTTTTATGTGGTTAGGTAACTGGCCTAAGCAATCTCATTAAAAATCTTGATTCTTAAATCATTAAATTATTAAATAAAAAATAGAGTGCTATGTTTTTTTGTGTGTTTTTTTATTGTTATTACACATTTAAATGGTTAAAAATAATAACCAATAATAACATTTATTTGTTGATAATGAGTAATTTATTTTATTATTATGAAATAAAGTGTTTATCATAAAAATACAGATGTCACATTATATGTATGGTCCAACAGTCTGAAATCACTGTTTATCATTTAACTGTTTATCATGTAACTGTTTTGCATATATATATACTTAAAAAAATGTAATTGGATGACTGGCCTTAGTAATCTCATTATTATATAAAATATTGATTCTTAAATCATTAAAAGTATTAATTAATTAATTATTCTTGTTTGCGCATTACAGCATAAATTGAGTACAAATAAAATAAAAGTAAAAAAATAAAGTAAAAAAGATCAAATAAAAGACCAAATTTTCCATTTCTAATTTATTCCTTTTACCTACATTAACAACATAACTCGAGTAAAAATACTGACAAAACAAACAAACAAACAAATAAATAAATAAATAAATCAGGAGTTCATTGAACACAATGGGAACAGGAACATCTGACCAACCATTAACATGCTTTCATTATTATTATTATCTTGTATACTGTATTCAAAAGACCAAATATTTCAATTTCTAATGTATTTATTTATTTATTTATTTTTGCATTAAAAGCATAACAACCTACTGTAAGTAAAAAATATTGGAATGGATGAATGAATGAATGAATGAATGAATGAATGAATGAATGAATCAATCAATCAATCAATCAATCGATCAATCAATCAATCAATCAATCAATCAGGAGTTCTGCAGCTGAATGAACATTTACACAGATCTGCATACAAAATCTTCTTGGTCTTCAACTGAAACAAGAACATCTGACCATCCATAGAACTTCACATGTCGACACAAATTTAATTTTACTAATTTGATTAGTGGCACCTAGGGCCGAATCTTAAATATTTCTTTTCAAAATGATTTTGAAATTTCAGTGCAATTTCATGTTTTCGGATTCCCAATGTATATTAACACATCTTCATTATTGTTATCCTGTTTATTGTATTTTGAAAAGACCAAATTTTTTACCAAAATTATTACCTTTTTTGACATTTTTTGTAGCTGTATGTTTGAGAAAAAGTGACTAAACTATTCAGAATATAGAACCTGACTAAAAAACAGTGACCATAAGTGACCCTGGACCACAAAACCAGTCATAAGTATGGTTTGGATACAGCTATTTGAAAATCTGGAATCTGAGGGTGCAAAATAATCTAAATATTGAGAAAACCGCCTTTAAAGTTGTCCAAATGAAGTTCTTAGCAATGCATATTACTAGTAAAAAATTAAGTTTTGATATATTTATGGAAGGAAATTTACATAACATCTTCCTGGAACATGATCTTTACTTAATATCCAAATGATTTTTGTCATAAAAGAAAAATTTTTCTTTTTTAAAATTTTGACCCATACAATGTATTTTTGGCTAACGCTACAAATATACCCGTGTTACTTTTTTTTTTTTTTTGGTACAGTATTCTCAACACTAAGACATAGTGTTGAAGCCCTGTCCTTCCACTGAACAAGCACAAGCAATTGAGAGAGACAGAAAGAGTGGACGGAAGTGAGCTCAACAGGGACTTACACCAGTGAGGTAGAGTTTAACATCTTGGCTGATAGTGGGTCAATTACCTGTGTGTAATTGCAATAATTCCAATAACGCAGCAGTCATGCTTGACAGTTTCCAGATCAGGTCCAGTAATTGCAGGGTGATGTGTATGACTGGAATCAAAGGAGAGGCTCTGGAACTCAGCTCTGCCATTCGCAGCCAAACCCACAATGCTTAATGCAATAAATCCTGAGCTTATTAGCACAGCTCTAAATGGCAAATTGGTGTGAATACCAAATTATTCAGGTTATGATTGAGGGGGAAAAAAGTTGAGGAGGGGAGATTTCACAGAAAAAAAAAAAAAAACGACAGGTATTCCAGCAAAGGCCCGGGAATTGACTTCACTTCATGCCGTAACATTTGCGTTTACACGCATTATTCGACGGGAAACAATCCTGAGGTAAACAAGCACCTCTCTGATCATTCGTAAAACCCCTTAAGATTCATTACATACCTATATTGTCTCATAATCACGCATTACATTCGGCTATGATCGCTCGCCGCGGAAAACTACCGAGCCCGCGCAAACATGAAAACTAAGCCCTGTTGATATTCACATGACCAGGCACTCGGCAACTCAAAGCAACAAGAGGCTAATAGGACCGCAGCCCGTTTACTGAGGTAATTAAACGGCCGTGCAAGAGGACCGGAGAGGGAGAACGCTACGGGGACTGAGAAATATTGCCCGAGTGTGGGGCCACTTTGCTAATAGGCCTGGCGTGATGATGGATCTCATGAAGTGGCCCCTTTGCATTAGCAGGAAGGCATTAATAAACAGGAATGGGTTAATAGTGCAGAAAAAGCCAGCAGTCAGACCGTGGGGGTGTGGAATATTCCTTTCTTAAGTCAGCTGTAAGTAATTACGCCATGGTGAGCTTCTGACGATTACCATAACAGAGCAATTGGACGTGAAGAATGGATAATAGTATGAACATGGAAGTGTGTTTAGAGAGGGGCTGCGAGAGCTGGGTAACGCCACACATTCCTCTCTTCTCCCAGGACACGCGAGAAGGCCGATCTGATGATTTCAGCACTCGGAGGGCGACCCTCTGAGATGTTTCAGGCTTACGGATTGTGACAGGGCCTTTCTTCACTGTAACCTAGACTTTTGCCCTGTGTATTTGGCAGCTGTCCATTCGTTGTACATGTAAACGAACATTTCACAGCCTCGCAGACATGAAAGTAAGTCGAGAACCCCCAAAAAACATGTTTTCTTGCCTTTGGGTCTCTAGATTGCAGGGGAAACATGAAAGATTCCAGAATAACCTTTAATTAGATGTACAATTTAAGCTGAAAAAAATACTTCTTCTTTTGGCAGTAACTTAATCACACATAAATCATGTTTATTTAATGTTCATATAAAGAGGTGGACATATAATAACTTTCTCCATCATTATGAGAGATGCAAGCTACTCTACTATTTTAAAGTTTGGGGCTGGTAAGATTTTCTGATAGAAGTCTATTATGCTTCAAAATAGAGTATTACATATTATTACAATTTATAACTGTTTTCTATTTTAATATATTTTAAAAACAAACTTTTAAAGTGCCCATGAAATCAAAAATGAAGTTTTATGGCTTTTGATATAAATATGTTAACCTTAAGATTATTTATCTATAAGCTAGTGTCCTCTAAAACAATGAAATATTTGCAGTTACAAGATATAAGCACTCAAAAATTATATTATGAAACGGATAGTTGCGGTCCTTGACAACTTTGGTGCAACCACAAACATTTCTGAGGAACTACATTGTTTGGCGGAAGAATAGTGTTTTTGTTAATATCATTACACTTTATTTGCTCCGTTTTATTTTGTGAAACCTTATTACCTATATGGAATAAACGTTTTATAAAAGCAATAAGCCCTGTGAAGCCGTGGTTTACAGTGATTTTATAACAGCTAAGCTATTATAAGTTCATTGTAAACCACAGCTGTAACTTTCGCTAATATGGATCAACGATTTTGATGACGCTATAAAATATAGCACTGAATGCATTTTATAATGATATGGATGAGATTGTGACTTTAATACGCGGTCAAATGCGGCTTTACCAAGCTCAGCAGCTCTGGCCCAAGCTGTGATATAAATAAAACGCTATTGGCAGTTTAAAAAAGGGGGCAGGACTGCTTGATATGTCCCACCCTGTCTTCCTGTTTCAGTTGATATTACGTCAATGCATAGAATAATGCTGCATGTTTCTAAGCAACAAAGTGAACTTTTAAGAGAAATAGTCAGCAGACTCCAGTCTTTAATGTCACGTGATCCTATAGAAATCATTTTAATATGCTGAAACATAGTATTATAAACGTTGAAAACAGCTGCTTAATATTTTTTTTTTTTTTTCAGAAACCAAGATGCTTTTTCAGGATTCTTTGATGAATGAAAAGTTCAAAAGGACACATTAATTTGTAAATAATATCAATGTATATGTCTTCACTGTCACTTTTGATAAATTTAATGCATTTTTACTGATTAAAAGTCTTAATTTCTTTAAAAGAAATCTGACTGACTCTTTTCAATGGTAACTTACGTATTCAGGTTATTACAGGCTGCCAAGAATCTTCTCCTAAGCTATTCCTGCATCTGATTCTATAAACAAAATGATGGACTTATAATATGCAGGTTATAGAAACTGTAGAAATATCTTTCTCGCAGTCATAAATGCACACGCACATCCACACACTATGGACATCGGGATCTCAGCCCTGACACAGGACAGGAGCTGACTTTGTTCTTCAACAGTAAAGGGAGGAGGAGTGGGATGACAGGATGAGGGGGATGGAGGAGTCCAGAGGTCTCAATCCTTCCAGTCAAAGCAGCCAACATGTGACGGTTCCCACAGCTGGGCCGCCACTCTGCTTTGGATCAGGTCATGGAACCTTCATAAAGGTCATGGAGCAAAGGTCCGTCTGTCTGAAGAAACTTCCTAGGGGACTCTCAGTACACTTTCAGCATTCATCAACAAAGGGACTCACACAGGTGAATGAGTGTGTGGATACAGAGAGAGAGAGAAAAAGAGTAAGATAAAGAGAGAGAGAAGGAATAAGCATTAGAACACCCAATTCATATCACAGAAAATTTTCAACTGAAAGGACTGATTTACTTTGATTTTTCCAGAACAATAGCCAATCTATACTTAAATAACATTGATTTAATATGTGTCCCATATTTCTATGACACTGAAGAAAGTAACAATTCAACCCTTTTTATCTAAATTCATTGTACGGAAAAATAAACAAAAATCATTTTTCTGTATTCGATTATTCTACACTACCATTTAAAAGTTCGGGGTTGGTGTAACTAATAGGGCTGGGTAAAAAATACTGATTTCTCATTTTTACGAAACAATATTGATTCCTAAATCCCAAGAAATAAATAGTCTAGCCTGTTTTTACTTAAGGAACGGAACACTGTTGTGCACCTCTCATGCAATAAATCACAATAAGCTTTGTGCTTTGTTACTTTTAATATGAAACAAAGTCTCTCATTTCAAATTCTGTTCATTTTATTACAATATTCAAACAAATAATACCGCTTCGGCGCTGTTTAATGTGCAGTGACAGATCGCTGTAGTGCCTTAGCCTTGAAGCACACGTGAACTGATCATCTCTTCCACTATCAGTGGAGCACAAAATCTATCAGTTTCAGCACAAAATAAATTTTAATGAATGTCCGAATGTATGTTAGAAGAAAGAGTACACAGAAATTCATATCCTGTCTCATGGAATTGCTAAGTGTTTCAACTGCGTAAAAACGTCAAAATAACAGCTTGTAAAAAATTCAGCTAATTTTAACCCCCAATATTATAATGTAGTACCAGCTGACTCATGTATATTATATAGCATTAGTTAGAGATTTTTTCCTTCAAAAAATTTGCCATGTACTGTACCTGATATATCCAAAATAATCTATAATGAAGTGAATCAATCGCAAGCTTGTGAATAGAAATCGAATCAAACTGTGAAATATGTGTCAATACCCAGCCCTACTAAGACAAATTATTTCAAAGGCACAATATGTAAGATTTTCAGATTATAATATATATTTAAAAATACTAGAACAGTGTTATACATTTTGCTGACTTGTGTACTTTACATATATATGGCGTTTACCTTTAAAAAACTAATTAGTTATAGTTACTAGTTAATTCTCACAAATAGTAACTGAGTTAGTAACTGAGTTACATCATTACAAAAGTAACTAATTACCAGGCAAAGTAACTATTGCGTTACTTTAAAAAAAAATCAAATTTAATATAGCTGTAAAATAAATATAAAACATTGTACACTAATCTACACGAATGTTGTTGTGGGACAACATGAGAGACAACTATCAAATTCAACATATTATTATAAATCATTATCATTACTATAGTGGAACAATAAAGCGCAATAGATGGTTTAGAACTTTAAATATTTATTGCACAGACCACAACTCGTCAACAAATAAGTCTAAATATAAATTATGCTTCTGAAGAAATGTACCAAAAATAAACAAATAATAATAATAATTATTATTATTATTTAATAATTTTGTGGCGGCATGTGACGATGTGAGGTGCTTCAGTAGATTAGAAGTACTTGTCACCAACGCAGAGAGACTCTTTATAAGTTGCACGTTACATAAAAATGTTTGCCTTTCACCTCAGTGAAGAAAAAGTAGTGCTTATACTTCCAGTTTGCAAAAGCTACCTTTGAACTTGTTGGACTTGCCATCATTGTGATGTTGTCGTGGATGTTGGTGTGTGCGACTGATCGTGCGTGTGCTTGTGTGTGAACACCCGCACTACTCTGCACTCTGATTGGCAAACAATGGAAATTTACTCAATTTAAGCCAATCGTCGCGTTCTCAGTTACACCACGTTTACAGACACACCAATCATCATCACTGGTTATGTGTCCAGCCCCGGCCCCGAACACACACAAACACACACACACACACCCCAGAGAAAGAGAGGTCCTATGGCTGAGAGAGACGCTGCGCGCATGAAAACTGCTTCAGTGTTCTCAGTTATAGTAACACGCATTTTATTGTCAGTAACGGTAACGACGTTGTAACAGTAATTCGTTTGATTACTCGTTACTGAAAAAAGTATCGCCGTTAGTAACGCCGTTTATTTATAGCGCCATTATTCCCATCACTGGTCATTACGCCATACACCCTCGATTTCCAAAACATGGAAACACCAAATATGCGTTAATAATTTATGTGTTTTACTAGACAGGTGACTAATGCACAGAAAAGCATTATAACAGAACTTTGAACACACTCAAATGTATCTAGTATGATAAAAACAGCACTGTTTTACCTCACATACTGCTTTCGAACCATGTGTCGTGCTAGTCTGTCATTAGCAATCGCTCTAGCGGCCTCGTTTCGCTTTCAGACCCACTCTGCTTCATACTACAGTAACGTTTACAGTAAATCTTTTATACATTAGCTCAGCCATGAACATGACTTTTGATTAGATGTGAGGATGAAGACTACAATTCCCATAATTCCACACTTAATCACTGCGTCATTAAACTATGTTATTTGTTTTGAATATGCGCCCTCTAACGGCAAAAATTACATATTGTGCCTTTTATTAAAATACTGTAGAAACAGTAATATTGTGAACACAAGATTACAATTTATAATAAACGTGAACTGATTTCTATTTTAATATATTTCAGATGTAATTTATTCCTGTGACCGCAATGCTGAATTTTCAGCAGCCATTACTCCAGTCTCAGTACACGTGTCCCATGATCTTTGAGAAATGATTGTAATGTGCTGATTTGCTGCTTAACATGTCTTGATATTATCAATGTAATTAATCTACCTATTAAATATAAATGGAAGCAGCTACTGAAATCTCCCGAAAGAGGAAAGAAAAAATCTGATGACAGGCCTTGTTCATGTAATGATTGCAGACATTCCTTTTCCTGAATTATTTGAGCAATAACAGTAAATAAAACAATTATATATGGCACACACAAAAACAAAGAACTACCACATCCCTAGATTCAGTCAGAGAACTTCCTCTGCATGGTTCTAATAAACGTCAGGCCAGAAGCCACGGCTCATCTGCAAGGGTATGCTCTGGCAAAAGTTTACCCACTGCATCAAGAGAAGCCAAACTAGCAGCCGCGCTGTCATGGCCAGCATCCAGCGCGTGTACTGAGATATATTTATGTGCATTGCATTAAGACCGAGGCCTTCTTTTGGACCGTGAGCTGCGAGCTGACGTCTCAATCTGTCGTGTGACACGCAGCCGGCTGTCTGATTCCTTCTCTTGCGTCTGTCTGGCCCTGTGCGTCCGGTGCGCTGGCGGGGAGATGGACTTCACCAGACTGCCAGCCCCAACCTCTCACCCCGCCAGCCTTCCTAACCGCCCAGCTATCCCAGACTGCAGCACTCCAGCACCCACCGCTCAACTGCTATGCTTAAAAGATTTAGAGCAGACAAGGCCATTTTTTTCCCTTTGCTTGCCTGTGCAACTAAGGCGTTTGTGTGTCTGCCAATCTCAGCCATCGGCTTGGAAAGCTCAGGCCGGGTCAGGGCCCAGCAGGCTGTTTCTCCTCCACTCCTCCCTCCATATCTTCCAGAAAGTTCTACTTGAAAAGCCCTAGATAAATATTTGTGCACAATGTGACACAGGGATTTCTGTGCACAGGCGCGACGAGTCTAAATTAAGACGTTAGGCCCAGCCAAGGACTCCTCTTAGCTGCTCAACAGGCTTTCTCTTGAAGAAGACAATTATTTGAACTATTATCAAGTACTATCCACTCACTCACTATTGTAAGGGAATATTTAGACACACAGGATATGAAACATAATCAAATATACAGAAACAGTGTGTTCATGCCAATCTGTCAATGTAGTAAAGTGATATTTTGTCCCAAGGCTGTTCTGACCTGCCCATTTAAAAGACAAAAATAAATAAATAAATCAGGGTCTATTTTGCACTCTACTCGCGCAAAGTACCATGTACAGATCTCATTACAGTGCTGAATGGGACTTTTAATTGCTGAGTCTCGATAAACACTTGAACCATAAATCACTACAAAACTGCTAATCTATAAAGTACTATAGTATTACTACTGTAAGATAGAGTTTCTGTGTCCTGGGAGAAAATTACCTGTTTTTGTTCTTATTTCAGCAGAAAAAGACAAGTTTAGCCATGAAAACACAGGTCAAAGAGGAGTAAAACACCATGAGAGAGGAAGGGAAAAAATCTCTAGATCTATACATGGGGCTATATATATTCCTCCTTGGTGTGTGAAAATTATAGCTTGCATCTGAAGTCTGCTCCTCTAAGAAAAAAAAAAAATCCAGAAATCACCCCCTAGTAGTAGAAGAGGATATCTTTTCTCTGCTGGAAAAAAAGAGATCACTTTTATGTGTGTGTGTTTGGTTGCCCAGTGCTGTTCGGCATCTCCACACTTTCTCACATCCAGTGCAGTCACTCTGAAACGCACACAAATGCTAGTCGCTCCAATGAAAGCTCCTATCACAAGAGTCACTGAATCTGGCCTGAATTCACACAATTAGCTTCTGTGCATTTCAGTAGTGCACTGTTGCCACTTTGATTGAAAGCTACAGCTGAAACAAAGTACAAAGAGGAGAGAGGGGAAAGCATCATGAAAAAGATGCAATCATCCATATAAGCATCACAGCTCCACAACCTTGATATACATATACTATTGTGATTTTAAAAGGATTGATCAACCAAAGATGAAAATTTGCCCTTGGGTATGGAAGCCGATTTCTGCCACAGAATAAAACATAAAAAAAGATAATTGCGACTTTTTATCTTGCATTTCAAACTTTTTTTTCAGAATTGCATGATAAAAACTTGCAATTCTGACTTTTTATCTCAGAATTGTGTGATATAAACTAACAATTTTGAGTATTTGTTCTCGCAATTGTGAGTTTATATCATGCAATTCTGACTTTATAACATGAAATCTCAGAACTGGGCAATATAACAAATACGAGTTTGTATCTCACAATTCTGAGAAAAATGTCAGAATTGTAAGATCTAAACTTGAAATTCCAAGAGATAAATTTGCAATTCTAAGTATTTTTTTTTCTTCCAATTTTAAGTTTTTGTCATGCAATTCTGACTTTATAACATCAAATATCAGTTTTTTTAACACTCAGAATTGGACATTATAACTTGCAAATGCAAGTTTATATCTTGCAATTCTGACTTTATAACTTACAACTGTGAGTTTATATCTCACAATTATGATATTTTTTCTCATAACTGGAAGTTTATATCACACAATTTTGATAAAAAGTCAGAACTGCGAGTTAATATCTTGCAATTCTGAGGAAAAAAAATCTGAATTGTAAGATCTAAACTTGAAATTGCGAGAGAATAACTTTTTTTTGCAATTTTGAGTTTTTATTATGCAATTCTGACTTCATAATATGAAATATCAGTCTTTTTTCCCTCAGAATTGGATATTATAACTTTATATGAGATTAAATCTCATAATTCTTACGTAAAAAAAAAACGCAATTCTAATTTTTTTTTTGAATTGCAATTGCGAGTTTACATCACCCAATTGTAAGGAAAAAAGTCAGAATTGTGAGTTTATATTGCACAATTCTGACTTTATAACTTATAATTGAGTGTTTATCTCACAAATATGCATTTTTTCTTCTCATAATTGGAAGTTTATGTCATGCAATTTTGACTATAACTCTTAATTGAGTTTATATCTCACAATTCTGAGAAGAAAAATAAATAATCACAATTGCAAGTTTATATCACCCAATTGTGAGAAAAAAAAGCCATTAATCTGAGTTTATATCTTGCAATTCTGAGAAAAAATATCTAAAGAAAAAAATATCTAAACTCGCAATTGCGAGAAAAAAGGATGCAATTCAGAGTTTTTTCTCGGAATTGGAAGTTTTTTCTCCAATAAATAATGCTCAGTATTTCGTCAGGAGCCACAGGTATTAATTTTGTGTTCCTCGACATGCTTTTATGTATGTATTTACTTATTTATTTATATTCTCAAAACATAACTTGCATTTTATGAATCACAAAAGACCATGGTTTCAGCTAAAATTGTCTTTACTGTTTTAATCAAGACAAGAAAAAAAACATCATCTACATCTTGCATGGCCTGAGGGTGAGTAAATTAACAGCATTTTTTTTTGTTTCATTCTCTTTAACTCATTGTCAATTATAATTATGATTCATAGATAACTTTGAGTGCATACACATACCATGCATTTTGTTCTAAGTAGGTAGATTTTGATGTAAATTAAAAGGTGATTAAAACTAAACTATTTTTGGATCTAAAATGTGTTATCTTTTATTTGATTAAATTAATTTTAGAATTGAACCTATTAATTACAAGAACAAATTATTCTTCCACAGTCAGAACTGACAGTGAGAGAAAAAAAAAATTCCTTTGACCCCTGACCATGCAGAATTTCTCTCTAAGCTCTTGAAGACTGAGGGGAAATAAAGCATACCAATTAAACTTGGCTGGCTTGTTAGTGGTTGGACGGAAGACTGACGGCTAAAGTTATCGTATTGTTGAGTCAGTGAATGCGTCTAGAAGTCTGTGTGTTTATGAGACTGCTGGCGGATACCAGAAGCAATGCCGATTACGATAGGGATGTGATGGTTAACCATCCATTAAAATACATCCCACAAAATGGCCACAAACTGCACTCTGCTTTGCTTAGCTGACAACATATATAAGCCACCATCTCAGAAATGGAATACTATAAGAAAAGAAAACAGAAATCAGCCGTTTACTGCTGGAAAGGCTTCTGTGGCATGCTTGACATCTAATGCAAAGTTCTTATAGTGTTTGAATTGGTCAGTTAAACGATTCTCACTCTGGTTGAGGTAAATGCTACAGTAATGGTGCAGTGATATGTAAATAAAATGTCATTTTCAAATATAAAACCCACAATAAAGTGGAGGTATGGAACAGTGGTAATATGTATGCTTGCAAAACATAGGACCAAACTACAGTATTATATTCAATTTATCAGCCAATATTGTTTATTTTAGATTATCTGTGCATCCTTAATAATAAATATGCTATATGTAGATCATTTTGTATGACAATAAATATTTGAATAAATAATAAGCTGTCATCTGAAACCTAATAATAATAATAATAATAATAATAATAATAATAAAATGTATATTATTTCTGTCCAACTGTATATAATAACAATCTAACAATCACTATTGTACATCAATGACAATACATAAATAAATAAATAAATACATGTAAAAACCAAACAATTTAAATAATAATAATAATAATAATAATAATAATGATAATTATTTTTGTCTAACTGTATATGACTGACTAATATTAATAATTGTATATCATTGACAATAAATAATGTAAACCTATGTATTATTATTATTATTATTATTATTATTATTATTATTATTATTATTATTATTATTAAATTGTTTGTTTTTACATGTAATAATAATAATAATAATAATAATAATAATAATAATAATAATAATAATAAAATGTATATTATTTTTGTCCAACTGTATATAATTGATTTAGAATCACTATTGTATATCAATGGCAATACATAAATAAATAAATGTAAAAACAAACAATTTAATAATAATAATAATAATAATAATAATAATAATAATAATATGTGTTATTTTTGTCTAACTGTATATAACTGACTAATATTAATAATTGTATATCATTGACAATAATGTAAACCTATGTATGTTTACATGTAATAATAATAATAACAATAATAATAATAATAATAATAATAATAATAATAATAATGTTTTTGTCCAACTGTATACAATTGACCAATAATTATTATTGTATATCAATGACAATACAAAAATAAATGTAAAAACTATTTATTATTATTATTATTATTATTATTATTATAAATTATAAATAATAATAATAAATTGTTTGTTTTTACATGTATTTATAATAATAATAATGCTGTTCTTTTTTCTATCTTATATAATTGACTAATATTAAGAAATGTATATTAATGACAAATAAAAAATAAATGTAAAACTAATTATTTATTATTATTTGTTATTATTATTATTATTATTCATAAAATACTAAATTGTTTGTTTTTACATTATTATTATTATTATTATTATTATTATTATTATTAATATTATTATTATTATTATTAATAATAATAATAATAATAATAATAATAATAATAATAATAATAATATCTCACATCGGACAAACAATTCTTCAGCATTTTGGGGTTTTGGCCAAATAATAATAGTATGTTAATGATAATTGCAATGGTTAATGCAAAAGTTACACTAGTATTACTACTACTACTAATAAACCAATTATATTCTCTATTAATAATACAGAAGTGTATGACAGTTTGGCTGTTCAGTAAGAGACAGCGAGAGTAAAGAGAACAAGAGAGAGAAATAAAGTTGGAGCCAGACTGGTTGCTCTCATGGTAGTTTGACCAACAGCAGGCTGCACTGTTACGGAGGGGGGTATCTTTGGGCAGTAAGGGACTGGGGTCCTACAGCCTTGGGCCTGTTAGCCCCCTGCCAGGAGGCCTGCAGTCCATCACCCACAAAGCCCGGCCAGAGATGGCCGGCGGGGACGGGCAATGTCCTGGAGGACAAGCAGGCAGATGGTGCCTACACCAAGGGGAGAGACACCAGACACACTCTCTCATGCAGCCTGGCATTTGGCCCAGCAATCGCAAGCACTAAAGCTAATGCTAAGGGTAACTCCAAATCTAGAGAGGACGAAGCAAAGCACCAGCCAGCCAGTCCTCTTCATCCACTCAATTACCCACATACACACACGCACGCCCAGTGCCGCTAGGCCAAGCACCCAAACGGCAACAGGCATCATTACACTCCAGCACACATTCTCTCACCCAGACCGACTGCAGAAGAACAGACTGCTGAGAGTTTTAAAAGTGGAAAAAGACGGAGAGTTCGTAATGAGGCACATGTGGGAGTCGTAGCGGTCCCGCTTCTGTGTGTGTACGTGTGTGTGTTTGATGAACTGGGCTGCTGCTTGTGTTACCTGAGGCTTGTGTGCAGATGGGCTTGTGTCCTGAACCGATCCTCACTTTATGCGCCTACAGCTAGGAGAGGAACGAGAGATCTCTCGAACACACACACCAGCTGCAACTGAAACGCTCTCCCTCTCCCCAAACATAACTACACACACACTCTTCAACTCCCATCTGAGGACGCACAAACTATCCACATTACCAGATAACACAGGAAGAGATACATTTCATCACCCTCAGGTAAAAACATCCCACATGACACAAGCTATTAGAGATTCAGTAAAGCACCACACTTATATGTTTGTATCCTGTAAGCGGAATACAAAACACATTCTCAATTCGGGGTGCACCATTTTCGTCAGTCCACTCCGTACCTGAGCGCCGTCCACAGATCACCCGCTGTCAGATTAGATGACACACGTCCGCTCGGTTTCCAAGCCTTCATATCCTTCGTAATAACACATGCAATCTCTCGTCTCAGAAGTCGCGGGGAGAGGGGGGGAAAGAAAGCGAATGAGGGACTCTTCTTTGGCGAGGGACGGCGATAAACAAGAGAAAGGAAGAAGGAGCCGCCCTGTGGATTTCAGTCCGGCTATCAGTACCCGCAACCACTCGCCTACGACAACATGACAGGTGTAAGTTTCAGCAACTTAAACGGCAGGATTAGCCACTAGTGGTTCTCTTCATATGCATTCCTTATGGGAATTAATTCCATTTGAAATGCAAGGCCAAAGGCAAGATTAGAGAGGCAGAGCCCCATGGGGAGCTGTATGCTGCAGCTAAAAGCTGGGATTTGAATAATTGTACAGGCTTAGACCCAGAATCAGCACAGAACAGAACGAATGGATTATTACTGGGAACTTTGTACGTTTGTAACTGGCTTGCTTTCCGAAATACCTGCGCACACGTGCGTGGGGGTGTGTGATCTCAACGAAAAGGAGGGGAGAAAAAAAACATGAGTTTATTGCAGTTGGAGAGGGAGAAATATGAGTAAGAAAGACACTTATGCCCTTGAGGACGTCTGCTGGTTCGGACCAAAAAGTATTAAAGGAATATTTTGGGTTCAGTACAAGTTAAGATCACTCAACAGTACTTCTGGCATAATGCTGATTACCACAAAATAATTGTTAAAATACTCAATGGTCTCAGTGGTTTAGCCACAAGACTAAAACAATATTAACATGATTTGCATTGTTGATGATTCAAAAGTTTAAGATCAGATTTTTTTACTTTTAAAAGTGGCAGCAGTGTTCACCACTGAAAAAAAAAAAAAAAAAAAAAAATTAAAAAAGATAATTCCGACTTTTTAACTCATTATTTCAACTTTCGTTTTTTAGAATTGAACTTTTTTTCTCAGAATTGTGAAATATAAACTCAAAATTGCAACTTATAAAGTCAGAATTGTGAGAGAAATAAAGTCAGAATTGTGCAATTGTGACTAATTTATATCTCACAATTCTGACTTTATAACACAACATTGCAAGATATTCAGATAGAATTGGGAGACATAAACTTGCAATTCTTTGCAAAATCTTTTTCCCCTAGAAATTGTACTTTATAAAAAAGTCAGATATGCGAGTTTGTATCATGCAATTGTAAGAAAAAAAAGAAAAAAATATTTATATATAAATATATATAGTACTTTTTTTACTTTTAAAAGTGACAGCAGTACGGAAGCCAATTTCCACCACTGAACAAAAATAAATAAATAAATAAATAAATAAATAAATAAATAAATAAATAAATAAAGGTAATTGCAACTTTTTTTTCTCATAATTCTCACTTTTTTTATTGGCATTTACATCTGGCAATTTTGACTTTTTTGCAGAATTGCATGATAAAAACTTAAACTAAATATATAAACTAGCAAAGATATCTCAAAATTCTGACTTCATAACACAAAATTGCAAGTTATTAAGTTAGAATTGGGAAACATAAACTTGCAATTCTGAGAAAATTTATTTTTTTTCTCCCTTGGAATTGTACTTTATAACTCGCAATTGCGAGAGAGAAAAAAGTTCAAATTGCAAGTTTGAACCATGCAATTGTGAGAAAAATAAATAAACAATACATGTATATTTTATTTTATTTTATTTTACTTATTGTTTTACTTTTAAAAGTGATAAAAGTATGGAAGCCAATTTCCACCACTGAACAAAAAAATAAATAAATAAAGGTAATTGCAACTTCTCTCATAATTCTCACTTTATTTCTTTTTTTTTAAATTTGCATCTACATATGGCAATTTTTTGCATATGGCGACTTTTTTTGCAGAATTGCATGATAAAAACTCAAACTAAATATATAAACTCATTTTTAAAATAATAATAATAATAATTAAATTGTAAAAATCCTGAAAAAGAAAAAATAATAAGCAGCACAAGTGTTTTCAAAATAAACAGAAATATAAGAAAATATTACTGTTTTTATATTTTAAATCAAATAAATGCTTATACTTCTTTATAAAAAAAATATATATATACATATTCTTACTACCGTTTTCTGTGTGCAGTTTCAACATGTTTTATCACTCCATTGCCATGACAACATAACACCAAAACCTCAAAGAAGACTACAAAACTCTATTTATTTTAAGAATAAGCTTTTAAATTCTCACAAAAAAAGGGAAAAAAAATTGGCCCCATTTACTTTGCTTTATAAGTAAAACTTCTTGTGTTAACCACAAATACTTCTGACTACGCTTAACTTTCACTGAACCCAGAATGTTCCTTTTAACGCCAAGAGGACTTCACAACACTACATGTCACACAGAGCAGAAAAGGAATATCTAATGAAGGCAAAGAAAAGGTTATTGGACGGAAACATTGAAGTATTTAGTATGAAAGGCTGGGCTCATGCTCTAGAGACAGACAGGTGAGGGGCAGCTCACGCAGACGCTGGAATTATCACACCGTTACCCAGCAACATCCCGGGAACAGCGGCGCGCCGTCGCCATGTTTATTTCATGCAGCCAATCAGTGTAATCTGATCATTAGCCTCCTGCCCCACGCCTGAGCGGGGATCCAAAACGGCCCTTATCCCGCCACTTTGCACACTCACGCTTTAATCAAAGCCTCTCAGTCCCGACTTCCTCTGTCAGCGCCGAACCCGAGGCACGTACGAACAACAATGCCCACACATCCAGATGAAGTGCTTATGGAAAGCGCTCGCTGACATTATGAGAAAGGCATGCGCGCTAATATTCATTCGTCCTCGTAATATTACAACGCCAGCTGAAAATTACAAACGCGTTCACTATCTAGACAGCAGTAAGATAAACTAAGTCTTGGCTGGGGTTCGTAATAATTGGCAATATGCCGTACATTCCTAAGTGTGTGTGTTTTAGTGGTTTTGAGAGAGGGAGAGAATGATACGAGGATGAAAGAGTGAGAGCGAGAGAGAGACGGAGCTCAGGAGGCAATTTCAGAAGTGTCAATGACCAAATCCCACACAGACTGAAGTATATCAGAGACTCTAACCAAGCATATGCAAAGCAGAGGTCAGAGTCATCACTTTCTAAATGGTGTGACCAACACTTCAGTCATGCCCAGTGAAAACAGATGATGAGAACTGGGACATGAGAGGCCTTTATTTTGGAGAAGAAAAAGGGGGAAAAAACAGTAAACATTAATACCGTCATCTCAGAACGACACACGCGGAAGCAGCTAGAGACTGAAGCAAACACGCACCCGAACGCTGCAAATGACAACAACAACAACAAAAAAATCAATAGCTTTACAGGACGATAAACATTTAAGGCCGTCCCACCGGCTGTTTATGTGCATGGCTACAAACTGCATCTCTGTTGTTTTGACAATTCGTCTTTAAGTGACAACCCGCAAGGTGACAAGAGCCCTTCAGACGAGGCACAGGACAAGCTCGGGAACCATTCATCTGACGGATGGGTTTCAGCCATGTGTCAATCACACGCTAACGCTCTTGCTGAGAGCAGTAGCCCCTGCTTCCTCCATCTGCTTATAGACAAACAAGACGTTCCTGGGTCTTCCCATAGCTCCCGCTCCATCGTTAAGAAATTATGTTAACAAAATCTTCATGAGGCCGTGCCGCTGGAGTCGGCCATATTTGAGGATTGAGTCTTTTCTAAACATGTAAATAATTTAATCTTTTGGGTAAGTCAAGTGGATTTATCCAGCGGTTGGGTAGAATGCTATTGGGTTGGAAAAACTCGTCAAGGGGAAGGTGGGCCGTGGGTGTTTAACCTGTGGCCCACCATCACAGGTACCACGGAGAGATGAGGGAAAGCAACAGACACATCAGCACATGCAACTTTGTCTGTAATAACCTCATTTAAAGCATGCAACTTTGTAACTTTATTTAGCTATGTGGTTTGGAATTATAAACAGAAATATGGATTAAAGACTTGTGACTTACGCTGATTCACGAATTTAAGAACTCATACCAGAATATACTGAAATAACTTGACTTGGACAAAGGTTAATGATTTCAGAAAGGGTCACAGAAAAATATTTTGAGCTAGCTGCTCTTTCTGAAAAAAAAAAAAGAAAGAAAGCCAAATAAGTTGTATGTTGTCATCACTTTTGCAAGCTCACTATCTCTTATGATAGTCCATTATATGCTACATAACATTTTTTGTGGGTTATTTTTTCAATGATGGACATTTTACCACTGTCAGAAAATATATTATATTTTGAGGAAAACAAAGAGGCAGTGGTGTTTGATATCACTTCCTTTCATTGTAATTAACGCGTTGCATGAACCACATTTGTGTCGCTATTAATATGTTTAACATTAAATAAAACGGAAAAGAGGCAATGCTGTTTGATATAAAATATTTTGTTTCACTGTAATGTTGTACATTCCCTGAACTACGTTTTTGAAGCTATTAATATGTTTAAATGAAAATGAAAAGAGGCAGAGGTGGTTGATATCATATTTTGTCTTATTGTAAATACATACAGTGAAGCAGTGAAGATAACCGGAGTAGAAAAGGCGAGCTGACTGACGTTATCAAGTACACTGCTGTTCCATTTGCAGAATTACAGGACTTGCATCCTCACGTCCTCGGGAGTTCGTACTCCCAAGTCAAACTTCCAAGTCCGAACTACGAAGGATGCAAGTCCGAACTTTGCGTACTTGGTATTGAGAAACGGCCTTGTGTGTAACTATCTAGGCTGCATCGAAAGATAACTTCGCATCTGCTGCCATGCTGGATCCATATTTATAAACAAACTGCTTCGGTGAGTCGCATAGAAGGCGTCATCGTTTTGCTGCTCCCTCCCCGTTCTGTGATTGGTTCCCTATCTGAGGTGAAAATTTGGTCCATGGTTTCCAGGCTGCCTAGCAGCGTGAATAAAGGCAGCATGGCGAAACCCAGGCTAGTATTTTTGGCTATTGCTACAAATATACCTGTGCTACTTAAGACTGGTTTTGTGGTTTAGGGTCACATTTATATGTATATAAATCACATATTTAAATGCTTTTGATTATTTTACTCTTAAATAATATGAGGCATTGTCATATTTTAAGATTGGATACAATACACGTCATGCACTTGGAAAGTAGTAAAAATAAATGATAAAAGCATGGTTTAGAAAAAAACAAAACAAACTACTCCCTCATACTTTATTAGTAAGACAAACTGCAAAAAAAAGACAAAAAAGAGAACTGTACTTGACTTAAATATGGTAACTTGACTGAAACTTTCCGTCATTACTAGAAGGTTGATCCTCTAATCTGCAATGACTAATATGCCACGTCTGACGCACAGTATGCGGTCTTCTAGCATTTAAGGCAAAGCAATGGAAAACGGAACAGTCCATACCTTGCTTTTACAAATTGTAGCTTTGAAGGCCTAGAATGACCCCTGACCTCTAACAAAGAACAGCTTATAATTTCACTCTACGAGCATCTCATATTCAGTCTATTATGAGCCAAGAACCACAAGAGGAGAGACAGACTGCTCCCAGTTTCTGTGCTCAAATTCAGCGTAGTGCTCTGAAGTGCTGGTTAGATTAATGTCACCTCCCTCCATCAGCTGGTGATACATCCATTTCTTTTCTGCTTTCCAGCAATCACCGGTTACATTTAAATATATCAAGTCATCTGAAAGTGACAAGTCACGGCGGTGCGGTAATGACATAGACTACAGCAGCTCTGCAGGCCAGCTGGGCAGCATTTGGGAATAAGGAAAGTAATACAGCTGGATAAAAACTCCTCTCTCTATTTAAAAGTGGGAGGGTGAAGGCTCTCCCCCCGGTGCTAGCGCCAGCTGAAGATTGCGATGGCAGGACCCCAATCTCCTGCCCGTGCCAGGCCTGCTGGAGCAGACAGTCCCGGCTGAAATACCTGGCCCTCCCGCGCCGCCCGCTTCAGAACGCTGCTAATCAAATAAATAAATCAAATGAAGAGATGTGCGAATTGCTTTTTCGGCTGGGTCCCATTCTACGGCGGGACACTAGGAGCGTCTCAGCTGGGGGGCCTGGCAGGGAGCCTGGGCATATTTTAACACAGGTACTGATCAGACCCGGCGCGCCTGTGAGACGGTGCCCAGCGCAGGCAAGCCTGGACAGACTTCACACACTCAGAGACGAACGTAGACACAAAGAAGTACGGTAACGTTACACCATGCTGAAAGGGCTGAGGGTCCAATAACCCAAAAATGGAATCACAGAGAAAAGTCAGCAGTGATGTCTTTATATCTGTTGATTTAAATGCTCATCATGGTCACATTTAAACTTCAGCTTTGTCCAAATCAATCGCCTTTTTGTGGTGGCTTGTTTTATATTTTTGAAATATGTCTCTTCTGCTCGCAAAGGCTGGATTTACAAGCTAATACAGCACAAAAAAAGTAATATTGGGAAATAATATTATTATTATTATTTAATTTTTTATTTTAATATATTTATTCCTGGGATACCATTACTCCAGTTTTCAGTGTCACATGATCCAGTGTGTCAATTATTCTAATGTCCTGTATTGGTTGATTGATTGATAGATACATTTGAGGTCAAAAGGTTACATGCGCCTTTCAGAATCTGCAAAATGATATTTCGCACAAAAGATGTTTACATACAAGAGTATGTAAACTTATAAAAATTATGCTGTTCAAAAGTTTACATCCCCTTAATTCCTAATACTGTGTTGGTGCTCTTCAGGTGCCACAGCTTCTTTGGTTTTCCAGCATTTTTGTATATTTACACTCTTTCCAACAATAGCTATGATTTTTGAGATCCATCTTTTCGCACTGAGGACAACTGAGGGACTCACATGCAACTATTACAGAAGGTTCAAACACTCACTTATGCTCCAGAAGGAAAAAACAACGCATTAAGAGTCAGGGGGTGAAAACTTTTTGAATTTGAATTTTGACTTCTGGGAAACATGAAACTATTTTCTGTAGCCTCTGAAGGGCAGTACTAAACGTGATTAAAAATATGATATTTAGGAAAAATAAGAAAAATGTACACCTCTCTATTGTGTTTAAAAGTTTTCACCCCTGGCTCTTAATGCATCATTTTTTCCTTCTGGAGCATCAGTGAGTGTTCGAAACTTCTGTAATAGTTGCATATGAGTCCCTCAGTTGTGCTTAGTGTCGAAAAAGATGGACCTTAAAATCATACAACGGACTCATGAACAACTGGGAAAAAAAAAAAAAAAAAAAAAAACAGCTGCAGATCATTCAGGTAAGAACACAGTATTAGGAATCAAGGGGATGCAAACTTTTGAACAGGGTCATTTTTATAAATTCAACTATTATTTTCTCTTGTGGACTATATGTAAACATCTTTTACGAGAAATATCTTATTCAGGTCAGTACTGAATAAACAATAACATGCATTTTGTATGATCCCTCTTATTTTGGTGAAATAATTAACCTTTTGCAGATTCTAAAAAGCGGGATGTAAACTTTTAACCTCAACTGTAAATAAATAAATTAATTAGTTGTGGTTATTGTATTAGTATTTTATTTCCGAGTCGTGTTCCAAGTTATGTTGCTGTAAAAAATGCAACAGGTAGCGCAGCAGCTCACCGAGTGCAACATTTTCACATCAACAAAATAATGACGTAACTCTTTTATGGGTTTTTAACTACGTATTTCAGTAAGAGACATAATTTACTTTATATTAAGCCATACAAGTCACTTTAAGAAGGCCGCCCCATAAACAACTTCTATTAGGCTACTACTGATGTGCTTTATATGATATATACTCATTCCTAATTCATCTTCTGAAAGTGTCCATGATTTCAAATATATTTTCCAAAACTACAAACAATTTTTTCTAAAATTAGAACTTTTTCTAAAATGCTTTTATTAATAAAAAAAGACTGCACCTGTTAGAAATGTAGTACTTAAATAACTGGTCAAGTCCAGAGGCAAAGAAAATTCATTGCTAACCAATCACAAACTAGAAAGAACAACTGAGGACACTTCCTGATTGAAAACACTTGATGACAAAAGGATCCCCAGCTTCAAAGCAGTGGAGAAAAGGTCTATTACTGAAGGGAAAATATATGAATACATTTTTCTCATTAGCTGACCTCAGACCTGCTTTATATGAGGTTATTTCTATTCAGGAGAAATGCTTCAAATCAATGTCAAACCAATACATCCACTGGCTGGTGAACTTCTAAGTCCTTTAAAAAAATATATATAAATTAAGCATGTTATTATAGCTTTAAATATACCAGAAGCAAGGTTTGCAAAGCAATGTCAAGATTTCCAACACTGTAAACATGCATTGCACACGCTGATTTTGTTTCCTGGGTGCATGTGTATTTGCGTTTAGGTCTGAGGTAGTGAGAAAACTAGTGAGTTGATGTTCTTGTTCTGACCTTCTGTCTCATTTATAATGCATCACCAGTATAAACCTTTATGAAAGTTTAATAAAGAAAAACTATCTTCCTTGTCTCCAGTCGCAGCATTATGACAGTGTAATCTTTAATCAGTGCGATTGGGCAGGGACGGGATTTCAGCACTCCACACCAACTTGTCACGCTGTGATCTCGCTGTGCAAACACCCACCTGGACATCGCGGACACCTACCTTTAGTACGCGATCGAAGCAACAGCGTAATTACAATAGCAAGACATAGGCTTTTATGAGAGCAACAGACCCAGCCCTCTTCGGACAAAACAAAGTGATTTAGCATTTTTGCTACTTTAAAAGAAATTTACAAAAGTGATTTTATGTCCATAGAAAGAGCTGACAAGAAGCGAAGTCTGAGAGAGGGGGCGGGATCGGGAAATGTCTCAGGACACCCGTAGCACAATGGCGCTGGATGTCTTAATAAAATAAAATAAAATAAAATAAAATAAATAAAAAATAAAACATTTACATATGACAACTAACTATATCTCACATGAGACTTTACATTATACAGTTGTATGTGGGTCAAAGACATTAAAATGTCTACGTCAAAAGAAATCTACAAAAGTGATTTTATGTCCATAGAAACCACATTAAATGTAAGTAATGTGTCTTACTTTAAAGGTTTCAATTTTTTTGGAGAATAAAATGTCAAAATTTGGCTGAAATGATGTTACATTGTCATTTGGTGTAACACAATATTTATGTAAGAATTCAAAAAACATGCTTATTCTAAATTGTACATATTAAAATACATAAAATAATAAGGGAGCATATTCATTTTTATTGTGTTATAAAACATTCTTACTGACAAATGGGCAAAACCTAGGATAGTGGCAAATCTTAAAAATGTAGAATTACAATTAGTAAGTATTTGGGGTGAAAGTAATTCGTCTTTTAATATGTGACCCTAGACCACAAAAGTCTCAAAAGTAGCACGGGTATATTTGTAGCAATAGCCAAAAATACATTGTATGGGTCAAAATTATTGATTTTTCTTTTATGCCAAAAAATCATTAGCATATTAAGTAAATATCATGTTCCATGAAGATATTTTGTAAATTTCCTACCATAAATATATAAAAACTTGATTTTTGATTAGTAATATGCATTGCTAAGAACTTCATTTGGACAACTTTTAAGGCGATTTTCTCAATATTTAGATTTTTTTTTTTTTGCACCCTCAGATTCCAGGTTTTCAAATAGTTGTATCTCAGACAAACATTGTCCTATTTTAACAAACAATATATAACATATCTACTTATGACTGGTTTTGTGGTCCAGGGTCATATATGTCATAAATTGATTTTTGTTATAAATATGCCTGACAAGACTGTTACACTTAAAAAAAATGCAATTAAATTAAACAGAAAACTTTTTTTTTTTTTGGAAAAACAAAAATATAAAGTAGTATTACACTTACTGTTATTATGCTTAAACCCTTTTTCGTCTTTGACCCATGTACAACTTTTTAAACTTACTATTTTAAGATATTTTAAGACTATTTTAATCTCAAATTATTCCTCACAAATTAGACTAATGATACTATTTTAGATTAATTGAATCTAACTTTATTCCTCACATTGTTTCCACATTTCATAGTGTGACTTTTTAAACTTATTTTAAACTATTTTTAGACTTAATCTTACTATTACCTTATTAATATTAAATTAAAATAGGAATTAAACTATACAGAACTAAAAGCAAACACCAAAGTGTAGTTATAAGGGTTTAAATCATCTGCATTATCAGCTTTATAATACTGTCTGCCGTCACTGTATCATTCCAGACAGATGCCTTATTTCATACAATGTATGAGCAGTTTATTCCATTTTTTAAGTAGTGAAGTAGAACAAAATTGAAGAAAAAACATTGCTATATTTCAAAGGATTGTGTTGATAAATAGGTTCATCGTGTACTTCAACACATTTTCTGCTGAGTTCAGCGTCCTACGCGTGGCAAAAATAACCTCAGCGCTGAAACTCCACTTGGACCGATGCTGGTCTTTATCAATTGCTCCTCATTTCCTTCACGCACTTTATTTTTTAAGAAACTCTGAGTGTACGACTGGAAGGTGTACCTCAGTAGCCAAGCCTGGTCTGTCTCAACAGTTAATCCCTGTCTTTGTTTGGTAGATTTAGAGTTGAATCTGCAGTAAAGCTGCATCACACACGGTTTTCATCCAGGGGGATATGAGCTTCCAAACTTCCCTGATGACTGTCTGGAGCCTAAAACTCCCTGATGAATACAGATGCTCTCACCTTTAACGTCACATACATCTGGATCCCGACACAGAGGTGGAGAGGTCTGTCTGCAAAGCCTGCATTATAATACGTGGAGATAATTCAAATGTGACTGGGGTGGAATATTTGCCTTCGTAATTTCAGCTGTGGGGTTTATTATTGTTATTATTCCTATACCTACTTTCATGATGTTGCTGTCATGATTAAACTACTTAGAGAATCAATAGTATGCATTCAGATCATAACTTAGAACGTCACTGAGAAAAAGGATAATGTGTGATATTCATGATTTGTTGGAGTTTATTTGTGTCTGTTTTATTGGAACGCCCTGGTCAACTGTCAAGATCACTTTAAGCTAGGCAATAATAATTGTATTAATAGGCAAAATGCATTTATTGAGTCATAAGCTGCACATAAATCTTGCTAGTGTAAATTATTGAACAGTATTGAACTTATGAACTCAGCGGAATTGAAACAGAAACAGCTTACTGTATACCACTACATAAACGCAAAACTGCTTCATTGTTGTTTATTTATTGAATAAATATATGTAGCTTTGTTGCCTAGTTTTGAAGCTGCAAGACCCTGTTTTCCCTCTGAAGCACATGATCTCTTTTGTGGACTAGCCATGTTATGATAGCCTCCAATAATACAAATGAAAGTAGTTTCCATATAATCATGGAAAATCCAAAAATAAAAGCTTACGCAGCAGGGCAGTTTTTCAGTCGGCGACTACCGTCTCCGTTTTCTCCCGCTACGCTAAATGTTTATTCTGCTCTTGGAGCTCCCAGCTGGCATCAGGCAGAAATTATAGTTGTCTGGTGATGTGTCTATACATGTCACTTCTGCTTTTACCACTCTACCTCTGTCCAATGTCTCGGTTAATGTTGATTGAAATATGGGCACTGTCTGTCTGCAAAACCACTTTGTGTCAACATGTCAATAGCCGCACAAGGAGAAATAAGTCAAAAAACTACCACATTGTCAAATCACACGCTACACAGAGCCGAGCGCAACGGATACGCCGGCCAGGGGAGAATTTGCGGGGTTTTGACAAGGATTTCACGCGGCACATCTTATGTTTCAGAATTAATCCCGCTGCAAAATTATGGGTTCTTTTCATCCCAAACTCACATTGCCATGGTTACAATGTTTAAGCCTGCAAGATGAGCAGAATGAGGTGTAAGAGAGAAAAAAGGAAGACAGTGCCAAGCTTTGATTCTCGTACTGTTTCAACTGCGATCAAACGGATGAATCTAATCATAACAAAGGACAAATTCCATTTTGCCAGGGCTCATTGTGCTGTGAATGGAAAGAGGAGGGGGTTTGCTGAGTTATAACAAAGTGATGGGGTCTGATGCTTAATTAAAGCACAATTTAACAAATTCTAGATGAATTTCTGCTGGCTAAGGTTGATCCAGGCCCTGAAAGTGAACAGCGTGAAAAGAAAAATGACAAAAATCTGATCTCTTTTTTTAAATACACTGCCGTTCAAAAGTTTTGGACCAGTAAGGCTTGTAATGTTTTTTAAAGAAGTCTCTTATGCTCATCAAGGCAGTATTTATTTGATCAAAAATGCAGAAAAAATGTTATTACAATATAAAATAATGGTTTCTATTCTAATGAATTTTCATTGCTCATTATTCAGTACTCCAGTTTTCAGTGTCACATGAACCTGTGGTACTTTTTTCAGGATTCTTTGCCGAATAAAAAGTTTAAAAGAACAGCATTTATTTGAAATATCTATTTTCTAACAATATACAGTACACTGCTGCTCAAAAGTTTAGAATCAGCACGATTTTTAATGTTTTTTTTAAGTCTCTTATGCTCATCAAAGTTTAATTGAATTGATCAAAAATACAGGAAAGAAGTAATATTATGAAATATTTTTATTTTAATATACTTCAAAATATAATTTATTTCTGTGATGCAAAGCTGAATTTTCATCAGCTGTTACTCCAGTCTTCAGTGTCACATGATCCTTCAGAAATCATTCTAATACTGACTTATTACTTTTATTATGAATGTTAAATAGCATTAACATTTCACAATATTATTTTTTTCAGTATTTTTAAGCAAATAAATACAGCGTTGAAGACCAGAAAAGTCTCCTTTAAAAAGAATAAAAAAAATCTTACTGATCCCAAACTTCCCAAAGTCTTTGCTATCATGTTTAAACAATTTAATATATCCTTGCTGAATAAAAGTATTAATTTCTTTAAAAAAAAAAGAGAGAATACAAATTAGATTGTAATGGATATGTATATAATTATTTTCTGCATTTTTGATCAAATCAACACAGCCTTGATGAGCATAAGAAACTTCTTTAAAAAACATAAAAAATCGTACTGATCCCATCTTTGGAATGGGAGCTAGACTCACACAAGTGTACAAAAATATCACGTAAGGCTTACATATTGTCAATGTTGGCATGTAAAGCAAATAGCCACTTGTGCAAAGACTGCCTTGTGAGTTTTCTAGCTGTCTAAGAGATGAGAGTGAGACCCAGAGCAGGAAACAGTTCCTGACCCAGGCTTCACCCTGCCCGCACACTGTCCCATGACTCTGCCCGTCGCTACAGTTAAAGGGTCTGACTGTCTCTGTGTGTTAACTCACCCCTCTCAGCCACATACAGGATGCAGATGCACATGGTAGCCGTTGCGTCCCTCAGGTCCTCCAGAACATAACCAACACCACGAGAAGCTTCTGTACTGAACAGAGGAACAAAGAAAGGGTGGTGTCAAAAACTGATTGTTTTTGAATGTTAATAATATATAGGCTAAGCATAGTTCATATATTATACTGGATACACTCTGTTGTCTGTGAGAGATGGACTGAGCTGTGATAATGGCTGACTAGACCGCTCATCTGATGCCAAACATGTTGGGAGCTGTCCAAATGTCTGTGTCCACTGCCCTGTGTGTTCCAAGCACCCCAGCTTTTTCATATGGACATTTATGAAGACAAAATGTGGATAAACACCGGTGATCTAGACAAACAGAGTTACATTATTACACACGGGACATTCTGTAATGTGAGACTTCCATTGCTAAGTACACTAATGTGTAATGACACTGAAATTATATAAAATATGTGACCCTGGACCACAAAACCAGTCGCTGGGGTATATTTGTAGCAATAGCCAAAAATACATTGTATGGGTCAAAATTATTGATTTTTCTTTTATGTCAAAAATCATTAGAAAATTAAGTAAAGATCATGTTACATTAAGATTTTTTGTAAAATTCCTACTGTAAACCTATCAAAATGTAATTTTTGATTAGTAATATGCATTGTTAAGAACTTAATTTGGACAACTTTAAAGGTGATTTTCTCAGTATTTTGATTTTTTTGCACCCTTAGATTATTGAGCTTTCATATGATGTATATATCTCAGTTTTGTAAAATTTAACCTTATGACTGGTTTTGTGGTCCAGGGTCACATATACACTACCAGTCAAAAGTTTTTGAACAGTAAGATTTTTAATGGTTTTTGAAGAAGTCTCTTCTGCTCACCAAGCCTGCATTTATTTGATCCAAAGTACAGCAAAAACAGTAGAATTCTGAATTATTTTTTTTTTTACTATTTAAAATAACTGTGTTCTATTTGAATATATTTTAAAAAGTAAATTATTCCAGTGATTTTAAATTCTAATTTGCTGCTCATAAAATCATTGATTATTAGATTTTGTCATGTTTCTTTGATGAATAGAAAGCTCAGAAGAACAGCATTTATCTGAAATAGAAATCTTTTGTAACATTATAAATGTCTTTATTATCACTTTGATCAATTTAAAACATCCTTGCTAAATAAAAGTATTATTTTTTATAATAAAACATTAAAAAAAAAATCTTTTGAATGGTATAGCATATAATGTTTTATTTTATTTCCGATAAATGCTGATTTTTGGATCTTTCTATTCATCAAAGAATCCTGAAAAAATACGCTCAACTGTTTTAAATATTTATAATAATAAAAATGTTTCTTGAACAGCAAATCAACATCTTAGAACGATTTCTGAAAAATCATTTGACACTGAAGACTGATTGATGCTAAAAATGTATCTTTGATTACAAGAATAAATTACATTTTAAAATATATTTAAATAGAAAGCAGTTATTTTAAATAGTAAAAATATTTCACATTATTCCTGCTTTTGCTATATTTTGGATCAAATAAATGCAGGCTTGGTGAGCAGAAGAGACTTCTTTTAAAAAGCATTAAAAATCTAACTGTTCAAAACACTTTGACTGGTAGTGTATATTTAAATCTTATCAAAGTGCATTATAGAAAATTGACGGCGAAATTCAGATATCATTCAATGTAACAACTTTGCCTGTCTTTTAAAACAGCAATCACCCCAGAAATGTACATGCAATGCTTTAAAATGCTACCAAAGGAGGCAGTTAACCTGGAACAAAGCGTACAGCTATTCACTTGTACTAAACCACACAGTCCAACACCACATAATAATAAACAATAGAATCTGCTCTAAACCAGAGGCTTCACACTCTACAAAAGTACACATACCGACACAGAAAAATGACATACCACCTTAAGAAGAACAAATTCAATGCAGTCAGCAAAGCTTCAGGACAATATGCTACCCTCGAAATTACAAACCACGACCAAGACACAATACTCTCACCGGCATGTCATCACATTCAGGCAGAAAGCAAAAGTACAGAGAACCAATGCTGGCATTACTGTAAGCATATTAAGAAAAGTTTTCTCAGAACCTTTTATTATAATACATAGAGCAGTACATGAGAGCTTTTGAACTTCATTCAGTC
Source organism: Garra rufa (assembly GCF_049309525.1). NCBI lineage: Eukaryota > Metazoa > Chordata > Actinopteri > Cypriniformes > Cyprinidae > Garra > Garra rufa. The sequence goes on along the minus strand of NC_133362.1, from coordinate 24,224,782 downwards.
AGTGGATATATCAAATTGTTCATTTATTCTTTATATATGTTTTCTTGCTTAACTGGATAAGAATTACTGTTAGTATATAAAATATTTTCTAATTTATGTCTGGTAAACTATTTTTGAGCTTGGCTCAAAATTAACAGACATGTCCAGAAATCCTGTCTAATAATAGGTTTAATTGACTTTCAGTTGTTTTAGCTTATTTTTAATGCTTGCTTTGCTATTTTAAACCATTTTAAATAATAATATGGGCCCGTGAAAGTTTGCTTAGGCTCCCTAATGGGCCCTGGCCCCTTGGTTAAGAACCATCATGTCTGTTTTTAATAAATTAAATAAATTTAAGTAAAAAATAACATAACACACAATAATTACTCCACTATATCTACTCCTACTTTCTGCAACACTACAAATCTGCAGCCTTGAAATTTGTGTTTTTTAAATTCAGTCAAGAGGTCTTCCTACTAAAGACTGCCAGTCTATGGATATTCTACTAAACTGATAACTAGATGTGCACCGAATTGAATATTTCCAAATAAATCAACTGTTAAAGAACAGATTCTAAAAACAAAACTAGAAAAATTAACTAAAGGGGTCATGAAAGCACACATTTTCTTTTGCCCTGAACCCTGCTAATTTGTGTCTTTGGTATGAATGAACATTAAGCTATGGTAGGTCAAGGAACACCTAATCAAATATGCTCTATTGACTAAAAAAAAAAAAAAAAAAATACTAGGAATCAACAACATTAACAACACGAAATAACCCTAGAAGTTTAACCTGCTAGCTTTTCATCAAAAGAAATGTCCTTTGTCCATAAACATTTACGTTTGATTTAAAGTCAAATGCTGTATACAAAACAGAGAGCAAAGCAGAGTGAGTCGAGAATGTGACATTTGGTGAACCAGAGCTGGTGGCTGCCTTGAGCAGAGGCACACACAATGTTGCTGCAAAGACTTGAACGCTGAATCACACAGCCATGCCCTCTTTCTGCCTCTATTTCACGTTTCTCTCCTTTTCTTTCTCTTCCTTTCAGCTCTGGCCTTCACTAGCCCACAGAAAGGCTAAGTCCTCAAAGGCTTAGTTCAAACAGACTGAGCTGTGGAGGTCTTAACTGCGGAAGACTTCCCTCTGAGGGGCCGGATTCCAAAAGGCTGATTTCTGAGAGGAATTCTTTTCTGGAGAGAAGAAGAAGAAGAAGAAGTCTTAAGGCTGGTAAGTTCCAGGTGTTCAGGCCAGAAAGAGGTGTTAGAAATCTGGACAGGAGACAGATGGAGTTTGCGACAGCGGCGGGGTCAGGAAAGGTCAACGTCGTGGACACGCCGAGGCTCTTCCACCGAGGGGATGATCCACGCGACCGCACGTCCCGAGAGGCTGCTGACAGTAAAGGCTACTGCTGAATTTATGGTTCTCCTCAATCATCTCACTGCCAAGACTATATAACAGATTTAACCAGTTGACTTTGGCCAACTCAGCTTAAGATTCATGGCTTTTTATCCAGGGTACGGCTGAGAGCAGAAGATGCTCTCCCCGCCACGCCGACTTGGAGAGGACCGCGTCCGGAGAAATGAGTGAATAAATCAAAACCGCTCATTTCCCTCTAGAAACTCTGCAAAAGTCACAATATTCCACAAACAGGATGATTGCATGCCTAATGGAAAATCTGACCATTAAGTATGAAATGAGATGAATAACAATGGCGCACAACATCTCTGCGTGTAGCTGAATCAGGACGCGTGGTGCAATCGTTACCCCACTGAGACCATCACACAGCCGAACATCTCTCAGCGCCAGTGATGTTTCATCAAAATGATGAAGAGGAACATTTGCTGACTCAACATCCTCTCAGACCTGGCTGCAATTTTGTTGGCAGCGATGAACTTTGCATTGTCAAATACAAGTGCGGTCTATTCAGTAACATGAAAGTTTGTGCTTATGAATACTCAGGTTTGATTTTCAAATTGTTACAAGCTTAAAGGAATTAATCAAACACCATCTCTATTAAATACTTACAGGCTTTTAAGTCAAACTTTTTAAGAAGTTTGCACATTAAGGCGATATCTTTGTGGAACAGTGATAAACTTTTTACAGGATTCTCTGATGAATAGAAAGTTCAGAAGCATTCATTTGAAGCAATAGTTTTTTGTAAAAATGTGTATTAAAACATGGATGAAAGTAGAGGACACATTAATGCAAACTCCCTTTTAGTTACAGAAGGTGATTGTCAACATTTGAGTTCATATTAACACTAAAAAAGATTCTAATTATTCCTTGCTCTGCCCACATACTTTGTCATTTAGCCATCTAAATGTTCATCAACTTATGGTTTAATTAACAATGAAAGACATCAGGTAAGGGTCAAAGATTAAATCATATGAATATATGTTCCTATAGAAAGAAGAGAAAATATTGAGTCAACTTCTCAGTGGACATCTTCCAGATGGTATTTTTGCATTCATACATGTGCCGTGGAGTTTTTGCAATTAGAAGTGCTAATTACCTGGTGACCTGTGTGTTTTGAGTACAGCATTACAAATGAATGCCACGAAAATGTCAGCCTTTGACTTTCCAAAAAAATAAGTTTAGCTGAGATTACAATAATTAATCAAACTTGGAAGAAGATTATTCCCAGGCAGAGAGGTTCGAAGATCTCTCACCCCCTCGTTCATTCAGTCTAACACGCTCTCACTTTTTACTTGCTTTTACACATCTTTGTCCTAGTGGAACTGAACTGGTATGGAGTGTGATCTCTCTTTTTTTATTTTAATCTAATGTAGGGTAACATTTAAAGAGAGATTAAAGCCTAAAATGTGTTCATACAAAAATCATCATGCAGCACTTTTAAAAACATATAAATGGAGGACTGTACATTTAAATGATTGTTTTTCTACATCTCGTAAAACATTTAAGAAGTTTAGTCTATTTTTTCCCTTGTTTCTTCATTAAAACATTCTTCATTATAATTATAGAAAAATTATAAAAAAAGAACAGACAATTAACATTTGCTTTAATTGATGTATTGCAGTCATGTGGATACTTGTGTGATCATTTTTATCAGATGTTTGAACTTTCATGCTGACGGCACCCATTTACTGCTGAGAATCCACTGGTGACAAATGAAAATCTGTATGGCTGCCGCCTAAGAGTGAGTAATTTTAGCAAATTTCCAATTTCAGGTGAACTATTTCTAGGATTAGTTCACTTCCAGAATTAAAAGTTCCTGATAATTTACTCACCCACATGTTATTCGAGATGCTCATGTCTGTCTTTCTTCAGTCAAAAATAAATTTAGATTTTTGAGGAAAACATTTCAGGATTTTTCTCCATATAGAGAATTCAATGGAAGCTAATGGGGTTGAAGGTCCAAATTGCAGTTTAAATGAGCTTCAAAGAGCTCTACACAATCCTAGCCAAGGAACAATGGTCTTGCCTAGTGAAACTTACATTTTCTAAAAATAAATAAAATAAACATTTATGTACTTTTAACCACAAACGCTCGTTTTGCACTAGCTTGACTTCACACTATATGCAGTCACATTGGAAAGGTCATTCCTTTTAGAAAAAAAAGGTACTGTAAAACAACAATGTTGGACAATTTGGAGAAAATGAGATTGAGTTTTTCAACCTACACTACCTTTTTGAACCAAAGTACACAGACATCACCATTCCAAAGTGATAATACTTGAAGTTGCAGACGCACATTGCAGAGCTAGTTCAAGATGAGAATTTGTGATAAAAAAAAAAAGTCTAGTCTTTTTGCTAGATAAGACCCTTATTCCTCAGCTGGAATCATGAAGAGTCCTTTAAAGCTTCATTTAAACTGCAATTTGGACCTTAAAACCCGTTGATCCTCATTAAAGTCCACTTTATGGAGAAAACTCTTGGAATGTCTTCTTCAAAACCTTTTTTTTTTTTGAATAAAGAAAGAAAGACATGAACATCTTGGATGACATGGGGGTGAGTAAATTATCAGGACATTTTTATTCTTTAATTTTAAACAAAAAATCACTTTGCCTGTAATCACTTTATTGAAGCAAATCTGTAATTTTACACCAAGACCCTAAAGAGAAAGGATTATAGTTAAAAATGTGCTGACTAAGCAAGTAGGTATCATGTCTGCCATCATAATAACTACATTTTTTATTAACTGTTTACAGACATGACAATGTAAACCTGAAATTTCCTGCCAAATCCAACCTCACCATCCAAAACACAAATCATTTACTGTCAGCTTACCATATTTAATGCACTTGATTTTTTTTTAAGTCTTCCCCCCAAAAGCTCATATAGTGCACCTTTAAACACATTCTCTTCAGTGATAATCAAGAAAACGTGAATACAAAAGCCAAACATGTTTGCTGTCCTTGTGCCGACAACACTGCTGGACCGAAGATGGCCTCTTTCTCTCTCCTCACATCAGTCCCCCCCTCTGCGCCCTGCCCCCTTTCATGCAGAATAACATGCATATGCAAATGAACCGTAAGCCCCTGCCCTCGCCATTCCACCATTCTTTCAGATGCACCTCAATAGATCGCGCATCCCAAACCGAAGGTATTCATGATGGACGGCCGATGCGAAAGTGGCCAGAACCTAATTTTATTTATTACGTATTCCTTTCCACATCTCTTTTCCCTCCCGCTCATTCCGCGCAGCTAGCCAGTGGTCCGGGCGCGGTCTTAATACGCTCGGTCCATTGTGGCCCAGCTTTGTTGTCCTCCCCAGTCGCTATCATCCGTTCTCAGAGCAGACAATGGGCAGCGTTGACGCTGGACACGGCGGTCATGTTCTATTTGCCGATGTGCATTATCTCCCAATCCCGTCCTTTTGCTGCCCATGCTCTGCGAGTGTCCCTCGCTCTGAATAGAGTCTAAAGCCATTATTGGAGGGAGAAGGGGGGAATATAAAAAAAAAACAAAAAAAAACATGGTGGGTGAAAGTGGGCATGGACTGTTATATAGGCTACATTTGGGCTTGGCCACATGCATACTAATAACATCATTACAGAGCGGCTCTTCTGGAGAGCATGTTTACTTTGTTATGGTTTCCATCACCTTCCTCTCCTCCACCGCCAAATCGCTAATGCCCACCTCTTTCTCTCCCCTTCCATTTCACATTTTTTTCCTGAATGTGAATAGCATGCAGGGCTAATTTTCTTATATTTTGCCAAAAAATTAAGTTACGTAGTTCCAGTAATTCTCTTTCCAGCGGGTGCACACTGTGTGGGTGGTGCTCCGCACAGCGAGCACTTCTTTTCCATGGCATTGAACTTTTATTGACCCTGAATGACCTTTTTATAATGAGTGAATTGAAAACATCTCCCTTTTGGAATGCAGCTTGTAGACACTGACTAGTGCTGTTTTTTTTTTCTTCCTCGACACCCCCTTCACACATCTCTGCTTTTGATGAATTAAAGGGGCAGTATCCTCATCCTCCTCACCTGCGCCGTAACGCGTGGCTCTCAAAGGAAGGGAGGTCAATAACGCTGCCTTTATAAAGCAGAGTCCACTGAAGAGAGACACAGAGAGGAGAAAAAAGATGCCGCTTTCTCCTTCAGGCATCGAAGGAGAAAAAGAAACCAATACCTGTGCTTTTATTTACAGCATAAATACAAGCTTACAAGAGTGAGGGGTTTGTACAGGCTGAGCCGTGGCTCAATTTCCCACCATAACACTAAACACTTGAAAGCGGCCGGCACTATGGTACAACATTGCAAACATCTACAGATCCACAGAAGTGTGATCACTGAAAACCCGAGTTCAAGTGACTAAGGAGCTCTACGCACTTCTCAGCGGCACCTTGAGACAAATCAATGCTTGATGCGAAGCTCCGCTTAGCAAAGCCTCTGTTAGCTGGCTGGTAATGGCAATACTATATTGTACCTGCAGCACTGCTATCTATATTAGAGGTTAATGATATCACTGAACTGAATTAGCTTATATGTAAATTAGGATTGGGCAGTATGAAGACATATGCAGTGCAATAGTAGAAATGTCATTTGATAGATATTTTGCTGTGCAACAGTAGATATTTGGCTATAAATGGACAGCTTTTATACTATGTACATGTTACGATACAGATTTGGATTTTTTATTTATTTATTTTTGTAAGAAATATTTAATGAATCATTGATTCATTCTGTAGGGTTTTTTACATTTTAAATTTAGCTCAAAGGGAATCGAATATGATTCAATAGGGAATTTGAACAGAGTCGCTGTTTTACGGCAGTTCAGAGTCAGCGCACGATTCATGGAACGAGCCGAATAACGTAACTCTGCAATGGATATTACTATCCAGAATATAGTGTTAACACTATGTATCAGCACAGTAGCAAGATCGACAGTTTAAGACATTAACTTGTAAGCATGAAACACAAGATTGGATAAACCTAAAACATACAAACTAGTCTAACACATAAACACACGCATTCACACAGGTTGCAGAAAGAGAAAGTGAGGAAAGAATGAGTTTAAAGGAATGAAAATATGAAGTCCCAAGTTTATAGCAATATGTGCAATTGCTTAGACCTGAACAACCATCAATCACTTGCATTAACCCTCGTATTGAGTCTCTCTTTATATCAAATGCACCAGTTCAGCTTGAATCTGGAGGTTGTACTTGCGTTGCCTTTGTGTTAAGGGAATTCCTTTCGGCGCGTCGTTCCAGAAAGGGATTTCCCGCGGTTGCTGATTGGATGGAAGCTCGGTGGTCGTTCGTTGTGATGTCTTGGGTGTTGGCTGGAGATGTGGAGATGTGGAGTTGTGCGCTGGTTAAAGTTCAGGTCGGCACAGACGTTTTGGTCACGGCTTGCGGCAAAACTTAACTAGAACACGAAACTCTCAACGGAAAGAAAAAAAATAATAATTAAAGTAAAAGACAGAAGTGTAACGATCTCCTTATGTTTCCTTTAGAGGAGCAGCTGGCATGCAGGCCAGGAAGCGTTCAACGAATGCTAACAGCAGCGTCAAAACGCGGCGGCACGAAGCACGCAAAGAGTAAGAGAGTAAGATAGAGATTTGATGGTGTCCTGAGTATTTAAACTCAGCTTTTGGACACATCCCAAATGGTGTCTTGACCAATTAAAACATTGTCCTAAGTCGGGGTACTGCTGGTTTCTCCTCCCAAAACATAAATCAATTTTCCCGCTCTTTGCAGAGTTAAATTTGGACATGATTACTATAACAAGACTATAATACATTTTACAAAGAACTGAATTACAGAAACATTTCGAGAATGCAATTTTAAGCTCAGACATACCAAACACAAATATAAACCATTAAGCTATTCAATAGTTATTTAAAAGGACATACACAACGAGTGATTAAAACATAATAAGCAAATGTATGGGTTACATAAATGATAGAAAGTTATGCAGAGAAATGATTAGTTGCTCATAAGTTCTTGCCTGTGTAGATACATAAAAAGGCAGTTTCCTGGGTCGTATTGGGAACGTGATGGTAAGTTCTTTGAGCAGGGAGGTCAAAAGGTTAGGGAAGGAATCTCAGTGTCCTGGATGGGGGAGCACACCAAGCACAATTTCTACTAGGGATTTTCCACATGTGATGTTCAGATGAGCATCTCTTTGACCATTAATCTTGGTTATTTGCCCCAAAGTTGACAATCTTCTTCCTTGGGATTGCCAACAAGTGTACATTTGTGTTAATGTTGCAAGTTCCTAGTTAGTTAGGTTTGTTTCAAGCTGGCTGGCACTAGGGTGTCAAATGACAAATTTTACGACAGGGGTCTTGTCATGCTGGGCCTCTTGTGGAATTTGAGTCTGTAGAAGGGTTTTAACTTCTAATCGAATCTCCTGAATTGTCTGATTCACGCTAAGACGCTACAATTCACTTAACCAAATCAATTTTTTGAAAACACTGATTCATTCAGGAATGAAACGAGCAAGTTAATTTGTCGGAATATGCCTATAGTTCCGAATTCACAGTATTACAATAACGTCCCATACTGTCCCATGAAGACATGGAGAGGCGTTGTGAATGGCTGCAAAGTTCAACAATGACTACTTAAAGAGTGTAGTATGTCTGGATTATAATTAGAAAAAAGTTTTACACCAAATATAGTCCTCACTATGCAATTTCAGATGCAGAGACTGTCTTTGAGTGAATCGCTGATTCATTTATCAACCAAATCAATTAATTCAAAATTGTACAAAGCTAAGAAGGAGATTGACTTAATGGTTCTTTGTGGATCCCAAAAATGGTTCTTCTATTCCATCACTGTGAAGAACCTTTTAAAGAACCTTTATTTTTAAGTGTTGCTCATAAACACACAGGATGCTATGGTTTCATTTATAACAATTTTTGCTGACACTGCAAAAAAACAGACAAATTAACCTACAATACTGAGTCTAAAATACAATTTCCCCAATACTAACTTCTTGTTTTTTGAACTGTTGCAAAAAAAGCAATATCATGTCGTTGGTCTGAATGTCAGCATGAGTTTGATTACCTAAACAACACTTTGGCTCATGTGATATTGCTTAAAGGGACAGTTCACCCAAAAATGAAAATTCTGTCATTACTCACCCTCATGTTGTTCCAAATCCGTAAGACTTTTGTTCATCTTTGAAACACAAATTAAGCTATATTTTATGAACTCAGAGAGCTTTCTGACCCTGCATAGACAGCAATGGAACTACCATGTTCAAGGCCCAGAAAGGCAAAACTTAAAAGTACTTTTTGTGTACAAAAATAATAGATTTAATAATTTATTTTCTTCCCTGTTAGTCTTTGACGCATGTTCACAACAGTTGATGCGTCACAATGCATCATGGTACTGTCTACTCAAGTATTCTCATAGCTTCATAAAATTAAGGTGGAACCATTGACTATTTTATCAGTGTTCTTACTACCTTTCTGGGCATTGAGCATGGTAGTTGCATTGCAATCAATGCAGGGTCAGAAAGTTTTCAGATTTCATCAAAAATATATTAACTTGTGTTCCAAAGATGAACAAAGGTCTTATGGGTTTGGAATGACATGAGGGTGAGTAATTAATGACAGAAATAACATTTTTGGGTGAACTAGTCTATTCCTTTAATCACACTGAAAGATTTTAGTCATACACCACCCACCCTAATGTAAATACAGTCTCTCACATAAAAGTATGAGGTGTAAGTTAGGTTTATCTGTGACCTTCTTCAATATGGACTGAGTTGACACTGATATTTTTTTTTTCTTTTTGATGGCACTGATAGAGTCAGATAGCAGCAGTCCAGTATTTTGTGTGTATGTTTGTGTGTGCGTATGTTTTGCTCTGAAGTGTGCTAGAGAGGTGCATTTGATCTTAATGGTGATATATTCTCCGTCAGCGCTGTCACGATTCATCACTTAGCGCAGACCTGCCGCAGCTGCCCAGTTGAGGTGTGGCTTATTACACCACCCCAAAGCTCATGAATAATAAACAGGGTTGAAGAGCCATCTAAGCTAAGACCCTGAGAAGCAATATCCCCGTGGCAACGTCACCTCACCCCCCGGCCCTGCCACCGTCGCCCCTCTCTTTCTTTTCCCCCTCCCTCCCACCACGGGACTCCATGTTTATGCATGATGCCTGTTTCATATGTATCGGCCACATCATTTCTGCTGTTGTCCCGGGAACTGATGACACGCTCTGCATTAGGAGTGATGACCTGCACACAAGGGCCCGACACTTGCTCCACTTTACAGCCATTGTCAAAACACTGCTGCATTATCCACACAAACACACATGCTCAGATAAAATTCAAGGGGTTGCTGTTTTTCATATATCTTCGTGAATAGCAATTTTGTGTGTGTGCGCCTATTTGCAGTTTGCTTACACTTTGCCTCCTTGTGTCTTATCAAGATAGGAAGAAAAAACTCAAGTGAGACAAAAGGAAAGGTGCTGTCTGACAATCATCCACTCATAATTAAAGTGGCCTTATTATACCTCACATCTTGCTTTGGTGTCAGAGCGAGATGAGAGTTGATCCAACCATTTTCAATTTTCAAAGTTTTTTTTCCTGTCTCGTTTTTTCCTCTACTCTGTTCCCGATCTGAATAGAAGAAAAAGAATACATAATGCAGATTATGGACACGTAAAAAAAAAAAAAAAAAAAAAAAAATACACTTTATTAATATTTAATCTGAGGATGCAAATGTCTCAGTATTTCCATATCAAAACAGATATAACGTTTTGTTTAGGTCTAGGCTCATTTTTTCATTTCAGCTGTTCTCATGCTCCTTTGGTTTATATAGCGGGAATGCAGATCCTTTGGCATGCCGTTCCAGTAACACTGATTTGTTAGTAAATTGATAAAGCTGGCTTAGTTTTTATATGTGCTTTATGATTTTTATGGTACAGCTCTTGTTTCTGCAATACAATAAACTGTGAGAACTAACGGTAGCTGGAATCCAAGAATGGATATCCTTGAAGAAACAAAGACATAAAAAAGCAATATACATAAATAATTTTGGGGTCTGTAAAACATAAAAATAAGTCTCTTATGCACACAGTCTGAATTTATTTCATTATAAATGCAGTAAAGACAGTAATATAGTGTACTGTATACAATTCAACATAATATTTCTATTTGAATATATTTTAAAATGTAATTTATTCCTGTAATTGCAAAGCTGAATTTTCAGTGGCCATTACTTCAGTCTTTAGCAGGGTTGCCAGGTTTTCACTACAAAACCAGTCCAATTGCTACTCAAAACTAGCCCAAAAGTAGCCCAAACGCATTCCAGGGGGTAAAACACACGTTTGTGGTGGGGTTCCTCTGGTAAAATGAGCATTCCAGGGGGCTAAATATTACATTATTTGGGTCGCTTCAACCCGCAGACATGAAGAACAACCCACGGCAATAGTATGAAATAAGTCCAATTCTGTGGAAAAACCACAGACTTGGCAACACTGGTTTTTAGTGTCACATGATCCTTCAGAAAACATTCTAATATGGTGCTCAAAAGATAAATAAATATTATTAATGTTTTTTAGGATTTTTTTAACAATAATAAGACAATGGTAGTGTATAATGTCAAATACAAAGACATACAAAGTGACTACTAAATAAAAATATGCATATAGATTTACAGAATGTTTAAAGTGTGTTTCTTTTTTTTCCAGAAAACTTTGAGGCAACATATTTGTGGAATGTTAATCCATTAAAACTAAATTAACATAAATGCAGCTGAATAATGTAGTTGGACAACAATATTGTAAAGTAGAAGTATTTTTTTCATTAAATATTTTATATATTTCATTAATAGAACTAATCATATAGAACTAATAAAATTTGTCCAGTCAGAATTATTTATGGACAGGAAATTTTCTCAATTTACTTGTCAATGGCAATTTGGTGTTCAAGGTTGGCTAAAACATAACAGTTTTAAACCCACAACATTTGTTGGGAAGGAAATGTGCCCCTTCAAAGCTCACGTAACACTGGCGCCACTGCTAATGCTATACATTTCTACCCACTGCCATTTATTCGTCAAATTACACACAGTATTAGGTTGAAATGAGATTTCTTTTTTCTTTTTATCAGAAGTATGCGAGACCCGAATTGATTACATCTGTCTCCAATTACTTCATTATTCACCTAAATTTGGACAGGTGGGAAAGTGTTCTGCTTGTGGATTCAAGCGGACAACAGCTCCCTCACACAGACTCTCGTTTTTTTCTCCTAATCTCTCTCTGCTTTCACTTTGATCTTTCTTTCTTTCCTCCTCCATCTCTCTATTGCTACTGTCTGGCCATTGACTCGCTCAGTCCCTCGTTTTCAGTTTCTCCTGATGTCCTTCCGTTCGCTCTTGTTTCGTACCTTCCTCCTTCAAACAGTTTTGTCCTTAAGCATTCCTTCACAACCTTCCCCCATTTGAGATCAGTGCGCCCCCCGTCTGAGCCTGCGCTGGCCCTCTGCCCGTACACACATTTGTGTCTGCCTTTCGAGTGTTTTCAGAGACCCATTAAACAGCGCCTTGGCAGGGCCCGACACACTCACCTCACCCCTAAGACCCACCGAATGAAGGAAGGTTATCAGATTCCCTTATCCATGCCAGACGCACACACACATTCACAGAGATGCAAGTTTGGAGGTAGCTTGTACATAGAAGCTCCTTGCTTCCTCTAACTAACATTAGGGCATGAAATCAAACTGGATTTCCCCAGCAGCCACTGGGACTGGGAGGTGGGCTTGAAGCCAGCATGTCTGGTCACTGGCCGGATTCGGTACCCTCAAGCTGAGAAGGTGGGGTTGGACTAGGGTGTAGGGGTGCAACTCTTAAATCTGGGTATGCTACAACTGTGCCTTCTGCTGGCCAATGGGAGAAACTCAAGTGTGGAGGACGGAGGATCCTGCGAGTGTAACTTAACACATGCTATTGGGTGCTAAAGACCACACTTTCAAACTCTAAAATACTTACTGTGCTTTTAGTTAGCGATGAAATTGGATTACACAGTGGATTTAAAAGGCAGAGAAATAATACAAGAATATGCAAACAGAGTTGATGACTTTAACTAAGAATAATACACATTTGTTCAGCAGAAACAAGAAGCATGACCTCTTGTGATGGGGTCAATGACTAACTTGCCAACAACACACAGTAGTGACCATTCAAGCAATAGCCACCACCACAACAGAGAAAAATCATCATTACAATCACATTTAAACAAACCAGTGGAAGCAAGTTGTCATGGAAATTGTCTAAAGTCATTGCTAATTTAGGTTTTAACGGGTGCCAGGGAAGGAATGTTTCTAATTACCATAACAAGGAGGCTGATGGGTAAATATAGATCCTCAGTGCTGCAGCGGTGGCTGTTTGATGCGACTATACAGAGATGTGTCAGAGTCAATCATCATACCTTCTTGCACCTGCAAAAATGGAGCATGAACTTCTGGAGGGAAGTTAAGAGAAAGAATTGAGAGAGGAGAGAAATGGAGAAGAGCAGAAAGGAAAGATAAATAAAAGGAGGCTAGAAGAAAAGAAGAGAATTGAGAAGTAAAGGGTGGAAAGCAAAAAGAGACAATATAAAACTAAAAAGAAAAAGAAGTGGCAATGAGACAATATGATAAAATGTAAGGAAAGGAAAGGAAAGGAAAGGAAAGGAGAGGAAAGGAAAGGAAAGGAAAGGAAAGGAAAGGAAAGGAAAGGAAAGGAAAGGAAAGGAAAGGAAAGGAAAGGAAAGGAAAGGAAAGGAAAGGAAAGGAAAGGAAAGGAAAGGAACAAAAGTTGGGAGGTAACAAAACGCAACACAATGAAACGTAACTCAACAAAAAATGCAACACAACATAATATAACACAGAGAAACGTACTGAAACAAGTCAAGAGGAAAGGAAAGGAAATGAACAAAAGTCGGGAGGTAACAAAACGCAATGAAACAACACAACGAAACACCTCAACAAAAAATGCAACAACATAATATAACAGAGAAACGTACTGAAACAAGAGGAAACAAGAGGAAAGGAAAGGAAAGGAAACAAGAGGAAAGGAAAGGAAAGGAAAGGAAAGGAAAGGAAAGGAAAGGAAACTTAACGTAATGTAATGTAACATAAAAAAAACAAGTTGAGAGGAAATTATGGAAAAGAAAGGAAACTAAACACATTGAAACGTAACAAAAACGAAACGCAACACAACGAAACGTAACTCAACAAAAAATGCAACAACATAATATAACACAGAGAAACGTACTGAAACAAGAGGAAACAAGAGGAAAGGAAAGGAAAGGAAAGGAAAGGAAAGGAAAGGAAAGGAAAGGAAAGGAAAGGAAAGGAAAGGAAAGGAAAAGAAAGGAAAGGAAAGGAAAGGAAACTTAACGTAACGTAATGTAATGTAACATAAAAAAACAAGTTGAGAGGAAATTATGGAAAAGAAAGGAAACTAAACACAATGAAACATAACAATAACAAAAACAAAACGCAACACAACGAAATGTAACTCAACAAAAAATGCAACAAAACATGATATAACAGAGAAACATACTGAAACAAGTCAAGAGGAAAGGAAAGGAAAGGAAAGGAAAGGAAAGGAAAGGAAAGGAAAGGAAAGGAAAGGAAAGGAAAGGAAAGGAAAGGAAAGGAAAGGAAAGGAAAGGAAAGGAAACAAGTAAAAAGGAAAAGACAAAACAAGTCGAGAGGAAAATAATGAAAGGAAAGGAAAGGAAAGGAAAGGTAACAAAAAACAAGTTGCAAGGAAATTATGGAAAAGAAAGGAAACTAAACTTATTGAAGCATAACCAAACATACTGAAACAAGTCGAAAGGAAAGGAAAGGAAAGGAAAGGAAAGGAAAGGAAAGGAAAGGAAAGATAACATAACGAAAAGAAATGATTCACAATGATAAAGATTCACAAAAAGAGAGATGAAAAGAAAGAAAACAAAAAAGGAAACAGGAAACCAATGGAGATGAGACAAAGTGCAATGAGTGAAAGTGAGACAAGATAAGAGAAAGGGAAAGGAAATGAAAAGAAAAAAGAAAAACGAAAGGACACAAGGTGAGACTAAACAAGACCAGAAGCGAAAAACAAGAAAAAGAAAGAAAAAAGGAAGGAGATGTAATCAAGTGAGAGGCAAGCAAAAAAAGAAAAGGAATATAAAGGAAAAGAAAATGAAGGGGAAATGAAAAGAAAACTAAAAAAAAAAAAAGGGAAAGCAAGGAAGAAGATGAGACGAAAGGAAAGGATCAAAAAGGTAAAGAAAAGAAAGGTATGAAATGAAAAGAGAAGATGACAGGGGGAAAGGAAAGGAAAAAAAAAGATGAGGAGACAAAGAATGAATATAGTAAGTGAAGGGAGTAGAGAAAAAAGACGTAAAAGAAAGAGAGAGAGCAACAAGCTGATGGAGAAGTGGATATTTTGATTTGACTTGTGAGTTTGATGACTACCTCCCTCCGCCACCTGTGAAGGTCTCTGCACCATCAAAGCACATTAGACACATTAGGCCCATGCTTACTTATGAGCAAGATAAAAAGCTGTGGGGCCTCTGCCTTCTCAAGCTGTGAGTGGAATAGCTTTGCAATTTGCCTGCAAAAAAACAGCATTTTGATCTTAATGAATATAAAATGGCTGCCATTAAAAGTAAAACAGATTATTTTGGGCTTTTCAGGGTGTGCGGCTCTCTGACAGTCTTGGAGGGCCACTATGATCTTTCATTAAAACCTCACAGCGGGGTCTCCTCCGCGGCCGACCGGGGCCTCAGCCCTCAAAGAGATTGGCTGCATTTAAAAGTCATTTTCATAAATCTACACAGATTTCAGAAATTCAGTAATGAAAGCCATGCGAGAGGGGCCGGCGGCTTGGCGGCTGGGCTTCACCACTTTCGTTGAGCTGATGGTCACACTGGTTATAGAAAGAGAGAGAGAGAGAGAGAGAGAGAGAGAGGTGACCAGACCCATCCGTATCACCCCCATGGCAGCACGCCATATGAGCCTCTGCCTGATCTATGCTTGTTAATGACTAGCATGTGCTAATTACTGTCAGTAGCCAGGCTCTGGCTCACAGCACTACAGATCCCCGGCACAGGCTACCTGCCCAATCGAGAGCCTGGACGCCACAGACTTTTAATTGCATTAAACTTTGCCTAGTGATTTGCTTCGCTGGGAGAGAGCGGGAAGGACTGACAGCTGGCCAGCAACGCTAATGGACCTTCGGAAATCCAGCAGGGACGGATGTTATTGGTCTTGTTTTTATTCATCTGTGTGATCTTGACACGCTACCAAGACACTCTAAAGCATTTCGTGCATCTTCTGGGACTTAACGCTGCCAAAACACTACCATTGTATATTAGCAGTCACCTAATGTTGAAGAAGAGGAGTTAAACTCACATCGCTAAAGTGCACTAAAGTCATTTTGTTGACGTTGCATTGGTCGATATGACATGGACTGGCGGTCTGTGATTTTATAGATGCAGATTACTCTAAAAGCAAACATTGTAGGTTTGTTAAATTAGTCAGTCAGGATTATTTTCCCATTTTCCCATTTAAAAGTCAATAAAGTCAATAAAAATGTACTGACCCCAAACTTTTGAACGGTAGTGTATATGCAATGCAGGTTTATTATATTTGCGTCAATTATGTACATGCATGTAGGTTACATACTGTACATGTGTCTCACAGCAGCTCCGTTGGCAGGAACTGTTATTATTTACATGTGTGGAGTGTCTCAAACTTAATCTCTGCATACAGTATTGTTGTGAGTTTGGGTTTATTATAATGTTCATCTGGGAACGCAACATGCGCCATTTCATCAAATTTGTAAAGTTACAAACCTATGCAAACTCAGGAGAATACATCAATATCCACAGTTGTGTGCAATAAAACCATATGATTTCTTGCTTTTGATAGTTTATTTGAACTAATTATCATTGCCTCATTGCCTATATGTATTTTAAGTCATTTTAAAGGCTATTGTTCACTTATATCTACATTTTATTACCACAAAAAAAGCCTAATTATAATTATAAGGCCCTATGAAATCTGTTTTATTTTCAAATTTACACTGTAACAAATTTCTGTAGTTTTCACAGCATTATTACTGTAAAATGAACAAATCCATACTGTAGAATATGTATACAGTATGTTGCTGTAAATCTGCAATGCATCATATGTAAAAATAGTACAGTAGTTGTGATCGGCATTTTTCTCTCAGCTGGATTAACCGACATAATGGGCGTCAGAAAGTTAAAGTTGCTCTTTATTTTTCCATAATTTTTGTCATTATTGTTATTTTTTAGAGTTTTCACTCGTGACGTTATGCGTCTTTAACTTTCAGAGAGTGAGAGAGAGAGAGAGAGAGAGAGAGAGAGAGAGAGAGAGAGAGAGAGAGAGAGAGAGAGAGAGAGAGAGAGAGAGAGAGAGAGAGAGAGAGAGAGAGTCGACCGTGAGAGGAAGCGGTTGAACCGGGCGGACATCCACATTAAAGAAATAGTTCACTTTCAGAACAAAAATGTTCAGATAATGTACTCACCCCCTTGTCATCCAAGATGTTCATGTCTTTCTTTCTTTAGTCGTAAAGAAATGATGTTTTTTGAGGAAAACATTTCAGGAGTTCTCTCCATATAGTGGACTTCTGTGGTGCCCCCGAGTTTGAACTTCCAAAATGCGTTTTAAATGCAGCTTCAAAGGGCTCTAAATGATCCCAGCCAAGGAAGAAGGGTCTTATCTAGCGAAACGATCAGTTATTTTCTAAAAACATTTACAATTTATATAGTTTTTACTCTCTACACAGAGTACACACTGAGCTAGAGAAGATGAGCATTTGAGGTTAAAAAGTATATAAATTGTAATTTTTTTTAGAAAATAACTGATTGTTTTGCTAGATAAGACCCTTCTTTCCTCGGCTGTGATCGTGTTGAGTCCTTTGAAGCTGCATTTTGGAAGTTCAAACTCGGGGGCACCATAGAAGTCCATTATATGGAGAGAAATCCTGAAATGTTTTCCTCAAAAAAACACAATTTCTTTATGACTGAAGAAAGAAAGACATGAACATCTTGGATGACAAGGGGGTGAGTACATTATCTGTAAATTTTTGTTCTGAAAGTGAACTACTCCTTTAACCTGTAAGTGTTCGCGTATTATTCCAAAAAGAGCATACAATTTTGATATATTTTCATACATGGCAACATTTTATTGCTTTTGTCATTATTTCTGTTTGAAGCCACATGTTTTTCTCTTGCTAGATACTGCGCGATGGATATTGCTTTAAAACGGAACAAAAATGCAGCAACAGGTAAGGCGTTAAAACTGCACAACATTTTTCATAGGAATATGTGTTTTTACTCAAGCTCTGAGTCAGTCCTCATGTGTCAGTTAAAATGGCTTCGCGCCACAAACTAAACACCTTCAATTCTCAGCGAAACTGCGTCATTCAGGACTAAAGGCGAAACGGCCTCAGACTAAAAGACATCAGATAAGCCTCCGTCTATCAAATAATTAATGTTTGTTATTTAATGGTTACATGTTAGTAACAGATCCGCTGTCACATTACATCTATTATCTTTCAGGTATTATAACAGGGCTAGCAAAATCACTAGCCCAATGTCCCGGGGCTATTGTGTTTTCCAGTCGGGCTGCCAAATGTTTCACCAGCCTGCGCTCGACGGGGTATCTTAAAGGAGAGGGCTCCTGCAGGTCCTTAAAAATTCCTCAATTCAGTTGTATCACATTTAAGACCGTACAAAGTTTTTAATACGTTAAATAGTATAAGAAAAGTCTTAATTATAATTTTATAAGGTCTTTTACAGTTAGGGACAGAAAGAAAAGAATCGTGATAGGGCTGGATTAAACTTCAAAAGGCAATGATATATGAGTGCAGCATGTTTCAAAGTCAAAACGCAGCACGTATGTCTTTATATGAATATATCTGAAGGAAACCGACTGTCCTCAGAATCGTGTCGTTGGCATTTTCATTTAATCTTAAACCTAAACCTTAAATTAAACATATAGGCCCAGTTTCACAGAGAGGGCTTAGACTAAGCCAGGATTAGGCCATAGTTCAATTAGGACATTTAAGTAACTTTTATAAACATGCTTAAAAAAAACATTACTGGTGTGCATCTTGAGACAAAACAAAGGCCCTGATATATTTTAAGATCAGCCAGTGCAAGTTTCTTTCAGTTGAAACAGCTCAGACTTACATTTTAGTCTAGGACTAGACTTAAGCCTTGTCTGTGAAACTGGGGGATAATGCCTGATAAAACAGCATTAATGAGCATGGTGCTGCTTTGTGTACAGCTGTTACTAGGGAAACCGTAATATTTCAGCGCTCCTAAAGCGCCCCCTCGTGACAGAGAATGAATTTTTATTTCCAATACATTTTTTTCAGCTGTTTATGGTCAAATTATTACAATTATCGACCCATGTTTTTATGCAGAGTTGTAAATGTGAAAAGTTAACGTGTCTTCTAAATATCTAAACAATTATGACAGTAACAATTATAGTTTAAATAAATATACTAAATTATATACTTGATTTATCCCTTTTAACGGTATAAAGGCTGAAATACAGTTGTATACTTTTTTTTTTTTTTGGTGAAAACCTTTATCTGAACTGTATGTCATTTTATGGCTTAATATGTTACCGTACATTGTCCAACCCCACTCATACTGTGTTTATTTTACTTGTGCAGCTCTTAAAAATGGTCATAAATTGGCTTAAATTGGTATTTTTTAAAAATCTGCAGATACCCTGTAAATAGTGAAATAAAATTTCTTCCTTGATATTTGTTGATATTTGTGTATTGAAAATATTTTTGATGATATGTAGACCCCTATCTGATTTTCTATATTTTAAAATATAATGAAGCTGTCAGTTTTGCTTATAAACTTCCACATTAATAACATTTTTTATTTATTTACTGCAGGGAAGAAGACTCCAGCCCAGTACAATGATGCCAGCTCATGTCCATCTCAGGAAAGAAAAAAGGATTCATGCTGAACGTCACACGCAAAAAAAAAAAAAAAACAGAATTATTGCATCCCATTTTTGGTCTTCTGTTTGCACTTGTTACATACAGAGCTGTTTTACTTAAAATGCTTTGAAGAAAAGATACCAAAAGATAAGTTTAATTGATGTCTGTAATATATGAAGATTGATATATACAGTATAGTGGTGGCCAAAATGATTAGAACACTAGTGTTTTTACCAGCTAAACATGGGTTTAAGTCAGTTATTTCTATCTTTTACTGTAGTGTAAGTAGGAAATATCAGTTTACATTTCCAAACATTCATTTTTGCCCTTAACTGTAATAATCCAGTGGAATTTCTGTGAGATTTTAGCTGGTGAAAATACTAGTGTTCTAATAATTTTGGCCACCACTGTATAAATGTTAATTTTCACTAATATTAAAAAAATTATATTGAAAACACTTTGCTAAGTTAGCTTCTTAACTCAAAATAAAATCAGTTGATATTGCTGTTATTTTATAATGCTGTTAAAACTTTCTCTGACAAGTGGCAGTAATGAAAACTATTTTCTGGTTTGTCATGTAATGTTTGATATATACCCTGTACTGGAGCTACAGATTTTATAGTCAGAATCTATACATTTTTAGGTTTATGCAAAATAAAAAAATGTTTACACACTGAAAAATACAACATTGAAATGTATTGTATGCTATGCTATTTTATGTATATATTTACAGTCAATAAATGTTATTTTTGTTACAAAAACAGTGTCTTCTTTTTAGACTACACACAATTAAAGCAGTAATGTTCATTATAGTACAGTATACTAATTACTATTTATTAAAAATTAATTTATTCATGAATGAATTCATTCAAAAAGAGCATTCTATTAATCTGAATGCAATTATGGTACTGTGATATTCACTGTATAAAAATTACAGTAGTACAGTAAGTTACTGTGATTAAACTTACAGTTATCATGCTGTGGAATATATTACAGCAACTTACTTGCCAATTGCTGCCAGCCAGTTGCTGAAAATTTCACAGTAATCTTGTCACAGTGTAGTTATTTTCCATTTTAATTTTTCTATACTCTGTTTTAATTGTTAAATTAATTTTATTTTATCAAAAAGCATGTGTAATTAATTGAGTTTTAATTTTTTTTACCAATTTTTTTCCCCATTACTTTTTAACGGTTCCATTAAAATGTAATAATCAAAAACATCTCCAATTAAATCATTTTATTCAAAATAAAATGTTCTTAAGTAAAATTGTCGAACATTTAGATTAATTGATTATTCAATAAATTAGTCTATAGATCAATAATATAATAATCAAAATAAAAATAGTTAGTGACAGCCCTACTTTTAAACATTAAGTATCAGCTTTCAAATTCTGTCAATTTTAAAACAAAATACAAACTCTAAATGTGGTTTTCACACTCATCTTAGTTCAAGCGGCAAATGGACCATTTATCTGTTCCTATTTTACTACGTACAGCAAAAATAAACAAGAATGAACATCATAAAAGTGTTGAAAGAACAACTTATTGAATTGTATGTCTCATGTAATCATTCAATCTGTTGTTCAACCACAGATGTCAGTAAAAGACATTCATTGTACATAAACTCAACAGTCAGCTAGAGAAAATAACTCTAGAGAAAAGCATTGTATTACATACATTATATTTTAACCTGTCGCCTTCATTTTTATTGGTTGCTTGAAGAAATCTGTCATGAGAATGTGCACTTGTTAGGAAATGTTTACTCAATATATCAAGGGCTTACATCCAACTTTTTTTTTATGTCAGCTGGTGCAACCGGCCCATGATCTCAACATGGCGGTGAGATTTGGCAGAGCTATGCCCCTTATTTATTCTTTTTTTTTTTTTTTTTACATGAAAGTAAGCCATTTCCTGTGAATATGTGTGTGTGATTCTTTTGCCACTATGAATAAATAGCTAAAATAAATATCAAATGATATCGAAAGGTGGATTAGGATATTATTTTATACAAAACTTGAATCCCTTACAATTACAACCTGCCAGCACTAAATAAAAATACCACTACTGTACAATAATAAAATTAATTTTAGAAAAAAAAAAAACTATTAATAACAAAGTGAAAACTAATGAGAAGTAAACTAAACTGAAAAGACAAAAGCAAATGAGTAGAGTCCCACCATGTACAATGAAACCATTTTTAAAAGGATAGTTCACCCAAAGATGAAAATTTGATGTTTATCTGCTTACCCCAAGGGCATCCAAGATGTAGGTGACTTTGTTTCCTCAGAAAAACACAAACAGGTGCAGTCTGCCAGCCATATAATGGACGTAGATGGGCACCAAACCTTTAAAAGTAAACAAAAACATGCACAGACAAATCCAAATTACACCCTGCGGCTCGTGACGATACATTGATGTCCTAAGACACGAAACGATTGGTTTTTGTGAGAAACTGAACAGTATTTATATCATTTTTTACCTTTGATACACAGCCACGTCCATCTGTCATGAGCACGAGATTAGCATCAAGCACATTTCATGTGTACGCGTTCTGGCGTAGAATACGCAAACGCAGTAAGGGGAAATCAGTGAAAAGTCCCGGATGAGTTTGCGCAAGCAAACGTAATCTTTTAGCTTTAAATCGGTTTAAACAATCAGGATACACGCAAGTAATTACCATTTTGAATAGCCGCTATACCCACAATCTCTGTGCTCTATGTAAACAATGAGTGTTGTATACACGCGACAGATCGCTTCCGCCGTTTGCATATTCTACGCCAGAGCGCGTTCACATGTCACGAGCCGGATACTAAACTCGTGCTCAGGACAGATGGACGTGGCTGTGTATCAAAGGTAAAAAATGATATAAATACTGTTCAGTTTCTCACAAAAACCAATCGTTTCGTGTCTTAGGACATCAATGTATCGTTACGAGCCGCAGGTTGTAATTTGGATTTGTCTGTGCATATTTTTGTTTACTTTTAAAGGTTTGGTGCCCATCTACTGCCATTATATGACTGACAGACTGCACCGGTTTTCGTTAAAAATCTTCGTTTGTGTTCTGCTGAGGAAATAAAGTCACCTACATCTTGGATGCCCTGGGGGTAAGCAGATAAACATCAAATTTTCATTTTTGGGTGATCTATCCCTTTAAGACTACTGATTTGGTTGGAATTTAAAATTCTTTTAAAGGCTCCTGGCATATCTAGTGGTGAAATGTTTAAAGGTGCCATAGAATGGAAAACTGAATTTACCTTGGCATAGTTAAATAATAACAGTTCAGTACATGGACATGACATACCATGAGTCTAGGGGTGGGAATCTTCAGGCACTTCACGATCCGATCCGATTCCGATTCTGGGAGTCACGATCCGATTCCAAAACGATTCTTGATCTACATTTTTTCCCCAATTAATTCTTCTGCTGTGCAAATACAACTTTACAATTTTAAAAACATGTAAAATTGCAGTTTCTATGCTTTTTGTTTATAGTTGGAATCTCTGTAAAAGTAGGTGTGTCAATCTTCACCGGTTTCAAGATTCAAGTTAATTACTGTTTTCATTAACAACTAAATATCATGATGAACACATTCTCAGTTTTCAATAGTACTGCACATGGCTACATTTTCATATTTGTTTTATATCAAATTTTATTTGGGCCAACTTTACTTTATTTGTTAAATTATGTAAGCAAGGTACTTTTTAAAACAATTACTTATTTAAAATAAGTTTTCTTCAGGTATCCGAAAGTTTACAGACAATAGTTGAGGTGACACTTTTATTTACCAGGTATGCTGAGTGCTAAAACCACCAGTAATACCAAAAATAATAATATCTTTACATTATTTAGACACCAATAAAATCAGAGACGAAATCATATTTTAATATTTCCTCTTTTTCCTGTTTATTATTATTTTTAAAAATATATATACATTTTATATAGGCTATTTTTTCAGTGGACTTTAACGTTTTGAATTGTTGAGAAATTATGAAAATATACATATTATATATAATATACAAAAATACAATACATTTTTGGCAATCGGGATCTGGCAGCAACAGCGCGTTTTTCCGCTTGGGCGAGCGCTTCTCGGACAGCTTACCCCGCGAATGAAATCACGCGCATGACAGCAAAACAGAATGCGCATCAATTCTGAGGAGTCAAGAAAGATCCAGAGAATCTGCTTGCTCAGAAGATTCAAATAAGGGATTCATTTATAAGCATGTTTATATTATTTAACACGTGAACGCATTCTCTCTGACAGCCTGAGTATGCAGGGCATTAGCAGCTTACTGTATATGGAAGGAACGCCAGTGATGCACAGATCTATTTCGATATATCAGATGTTTTGTCCTGCTCTGAAAACATAACTGACTGTATGTACAGTTTCGTTTGAAACTATTCCAAAATGCAAGTGCATTTAACCGCATCCGCAATCGAGCTTTAGGACGAACAAACACAAAGCGCACGTGAGTCTGTCAGTGCAACAGTTTCTTGCATTCCAGACGGCAGAAATGAACGCATACTAAAGTAAAACACGACGGATGGAAGCACACTGTCAAGCATTATGCGCACGTGTCTCACAGTGCAAATTCTGTGCGCTGTAGCCAGCCGGGTCTCTAGCGCGCACACGTGCCATATGCAGCGAAAAAAACAAGCTCAGAATCGATTCTGAAATATTACGAATCGATTCAGAATCGTTGAAGAGAGAATCGCGATGCATCGATGCATCGATTTTTTTCTCCCACCCCTAATGTTAGCGCTCTTTGGCTTTGTTT
>NC_133362.1:24137103-24200137 GCF_049309525.1 Garra rufa | reverse complement strand
ATAAAACAAGACGTGACGTGTATAAAATTACAAAATAAGCAAACTATACACTGAAACAAAATAAACAGAACTTTAACAACAACACTGATATAAGAATCCTGAATTTCGCAATAAATGCAGGATGATATAAGAGCTCGAGGCGTAGCTGTCAATCAGATGCGCTCTCGGCCACTGACGTGCTCTCTGCGTTTTCTTTCAGAGTTATCATTGGCTGATAGACAGATTAAAAATAGCATTTATTTAAGATGTAAATAAGATCAAGACACGTCATGAGCTATTCTGTCGTGCAGCGCTCAAAATTGTGGACATCATGAGCCAGTTCTCCCGTAAAATAACATCTGAATCGTTTTTTGAACTGGTTCATTTATATGATCTATCCGAACGAATCTTTTCGTGGAAATGTATCAGACTATAATAACTATTAGCGAGCAAGAGGCAAATTAATGGGTGCTTCTCAAACTGAAGGCTGCATCCTTAAACTCAGATGAGTTTAGTAATGAGTCGTTTTTATTACGTTTATTTTCGTTAATCGACGTTTGATGACTTGCAGCCGAAATATGTAGCCTTCATGGAATGCAGCCCTCCATTTAAGAGGTAAGTTTTGTTGAACTGAAAACGGCTCTGAATGAGGAGTCGATTCCCCTTGAGAGGATCGATTCCAGACGTTGGAATCGACTCTCGATTCCCAATGCCTCGGAATCGATTCTTTTTGGAATCGATTCCCAGCCCTAGGGACACGTTTAGCTTAATACTAGCGCTAGCCTGTTACATTGCTATACATAGGATTTCACTTACCACATAAACAGAGAGATGACTGCACTGATGATGGTGAATGATGGAGAAATAACTGCGTTGATGATGGCGAAAGATTTACAGATCTGGAGAATCACTGACGAGCTGCCCAACTTGTGTGGTAAGAATCACTCCCTCTGCGTTGTAACTTTACACAGAGCACATGCGATCACAGTAATGAAACGAAAATATCCGCGATTCAAAACGGCAGATTCAACAAACCGCATATTAAAAGCAGCTGGAGCTCCTAATTAAATATATATTTTCATCCATGTGCGAGCTATTGAGCTCTGTGAAACAGCCAATCAGAGCGGAGCTCATTAATATTCATGAAGCTTCCAAATAACAGAGCATTTCATTCTAGGGGCAAATTCTAGGGTTGTAAATGGACCTGTAAACCATTTCTGGAGATTTTTTGCCGTTTCCTATGCCAAATACCTTCTATGTAGATATCAGAGAACAATTTAAAATATTCTCTCAATTCTCTCATTCATTCTATGGCACCTTTAAAATGAAAATAAATACAGTACTGCACCTTTACATTTTCACCTTAAGCGATAAGCACCTCCAAGCAATGCAGCTTTTCAAAGTTTCATCCCTTTAAAAGTTCTGATCTCTTCACGGCAGGGCACTGTGAATCTTTGAAACTTGGCCAAATCATCTGCTGTAAAGGCTGTCTGCAAGAAGCAAAACTGTAAGTTTTTGCAAAAACTTCAGCAAAGTGCTTGTTGCACTGCATGCTGCTCAGGGCTTAGCTTCTATCTTCTGGATCACTGTAATATGCATGAGGACCGGACAGTGAGTTACACATCCATTAATGTATGCACTGATCTGTGGCCTTCTGGGTCAGTCTTAAACCCTTTCATGCGAAAATCACTCTCTGCACGCTTTCATCTTCCGTTTGCTACAACTTAGATCTTCCTCTTGGACATCTCTGATATATCTCTACAAACAGAAAACATAAGTAGCGTGTCATATCTGTAGGCAAACAAACGAGTAAATACATGAATTATAGATCGAGAAATAAATGAGGACGGTACACGGGTATCTGAATGCCTCCGCGGAGTGATGTACAAACAGCGCAGGGCGACACACAGAATGATTGGCTCTGGCTGCAATCCCCTGCTAAGAGAGAGCTTAGGGAAGGACACACACATCCACGCACACACACCCTGAGACAGACACTTCAACATCATGGTCTGAGATCCAAAGGGAAATTAGTGGGCACTTAGCTCCACACATGTCGAGTGTTTCAGCTGGGATCCAGGCCATGAGATCCAAGCAGCAGCACATGAAAGAGACTCAACTGCCCTCCAGCCTCCAGCCCTCCTCCGCTACATTGCAAATACCTCAAAGAGAGATGTTTGCTTCCACACACAGACGTTTCTCACGTCTGAGCACATACGAGCATGCGGTCGCACTCGCTTCCGCTGTAAAAACAGCTAAGGGACGGTGCGGCTGACAAAAACATTACCGCTATTTTTCTAATCATCTCCGATGACTCTTCATTCACTGTATCCGTACTGTGAGCTCATCTACACTTTCTGCGTTCACTGTAAATACCCAATTTTCTTGTTTATATAAATATCTAAATATACCCAAGGTGTTAATACCATGTCAAACTCACTGAAATTCATATGTTGTGACACACAACTAGTGGCTTAATGAGAACTCCCACACTCCCTGAATCATTCGACACTACTCCAAAACATCTCTGTGATTGATGCAGCCAAGTATAATGCCATTTCAGGTCTCATTGAAGTTTATAGCGTGCTGTTCACTAAAAATGAAACATTACTACACTTTATAAGCTGCTGCAATTTATGTGGCTGAAACATCAGCTGTCGGAGGGCAACAAATCCCACCCACTCTGTGAATGTCGGCTCAGCGTTACCTTACTTTTTCTCCTATTAATAATGCTAGTCAAAGTTTCTTATATCAGAACAGTTGTAATTTAGTAATTTCTCTCTCATCATAGTCTACACCAGGGGTCACCAAACTTGATCCTGGAGGGCTGGTGTCCTGCAGAGTTTAGCTCCAACTTGCCTCTACACACCTGCCTGGAGGCTTTAAGTATATCTATTAAGACCTTGATTAGCTGGTTCAGGTGTGTTTGATTAGGGTTGGAGCTAAACTCTGTAGGATACCGGCCCTCCAGGACCGAGTGTGGTGACCCCTGGTCTACACTGTTGTTTTTAACACTGCATTTACTGAATTTATTGAACACTAAACATGTCTTTGTTTGTAAATGTGTGGCCATATCATAATGCGAGCATGGCTGACATTTCAAATATTTCACAGATTTCAGAGCAACTTCATTAGTTTCCATAAATGCCTAAGCCTTAGCATTTTAGAGTCGGTGTTGGGGGTAACGCATTACAAGTAACTTGAGTTACTTAATCAGATTACTTTTTCAAGTAACTAGTAAAGTAAATGAGTTACTTTTTCAAATACGTAACGCCAGCTACTTTGTTTTTCCATTTGCTGACTGACAGCTCTATCGTGTGTGCTGTGTAAACATGATGCTTACTGTAGTTCTAGACTAAATGTGAACATGCATTTATTCATCTCACTTGCACAAAAACAGATTCAGGATTCTTCAAAATGAATAAAAACCGTGAAATGCAAACTCAGAATATGATGCAAACCTGAAATAATTAATAATTTCAATAATTGAATTTACATTTCCAAAGGACTTTCACATATGCCAAAAATATAACTTTTTTATATTAAAATCATACAAGCAAGCCCGGACCAGATGAGAAAAAGTAATGCAAAAGTAACGTAACCCATTACTTTCCATAAAAGGTAACTAAGTAATGCAATTAGTTCGTTTTTTAGAAAATAACTTAATACTGTAGTGCATTACTTCTAAAGTAACTTTCCCCAAAACTGTTGAGAGTAAAACTTGAATTCCTGTTTTATTTATTTTTTAAAGAGTTCAAGTTATACTCTGAAGTTGAAGGGATAGTCCACCCAAAAATGAAAATTCTGTCTCATTCCTCATGTCGTTCCAAACCCTTTGTTTATCTTCAGAACACAAATGATGATATTTTTGATGAAATCCGAGAGCTTTCTGACCCTGCATAGACAGCAATGCAACTACCAACTACTGTACTTCAAGGCCCAGAAAGGTAGTAAGGACATCTGTAAAATAGTCCATGTGGCATCAGTGATTCAACCGCAATTTTATGAAGGTACGAGAATACTTTTTGTGCACAAAGAAAACAAAAATAATGACTTTATTCAACAATTTCTTCTCTTTCTTGTCAGTCCTTGACGCATATTCAAGAAAGTACCACAATGTTTAAACAGCCATTTTAATATGTCTAATTGTTTCCAGAAATGGTTAAGTTAGCCTTTGAAATTTACTTGAGTATAACTTAAAAAAAAAATTAATAAAAACTTTTACTAACTTTCTAAAATAAATACATGTTTAAAAAATACAAAGAAAATCCCATTTTCCATGATATGTCCAATTTAACATGGCCACCGCTCGTCACGCAGAGAAAGTGAAAGCTGGAAGTTTTATGTCTGCCACAGGGCGCCAACGGGCAGCACAGAACGTTCTAGGCCACTCGGCAGACCTCCGTGCTGTTTAGCGCCCACCGCCCTGTTGTAATTCTGTGTTTATCAACTCTTTATTATGGGCGCATCATCATTTACAATGGTACCATCTGCTCATTACCTTTCCTGAGTATGGGGCAAATTGCTTTCACAGGGAGTTAACCAGGAGAAGGAAAATTGTCAGCAATAGAGAGAAAATCAAGAAACCTGCTCCCGTCTATTTGCAAAGGCTGTTACCCACACAAGAGATTCAGAAACACGTTTATTTTTTAAGGGGATAAAATAATTAGCCGGCTCTGGTTGTGCGAAGAGAAACAACGAGATTGGTAAATTAGAGCGAGAGGCCTCTGTCGAAATCAAATAAATTTGGAGCGTTTTATGGGTACCTGCAGCTGTGTAGCAAAAACAAATATCGCATATGACCACATGACTCTAATTTATCTGGTTCTCTCCTAAATTAACAGCCCGGGCCAGGCAATGGGAAAAACAGTGGGAAGCAGAAAATAGGAGAATTCCTATCTCCTCTCTCGCATTTAGTCCATTAACTCTTCTAACCACGACGGATGAGGAGAGGCACTCGCTTACAAAAAGCACCCATCAGGGAAAAACACAAACGCCTAACACCTAAACCTTTACTCAACGTGGAGAATTAGACCGCCTTTCTCGTCGGCTGGTGAATATCGATACTGCGGGTGGCACCGTTTTCTCCCCAATTCATGGCAGAAGAGGAGAAGGGAGGGAGACCATCTGTTTCATTTCGCCTTTACAGTGATATATGGAAAAGCACATCCATGAATTAATCCAAATTAAACCTTAAAAAAAAATAGTAAAAGAATAATTGTTTAGAAGAGATGCAACCATTTGATATTCTGGGCCGTTATATAATGTGGCCTGCTACTTTTATTAATACAAAATATAGGCGTTCCAAATTCAATAATTCGGCATATAGTCTCCAAACACTTTGTAAATGAGATATCCAAGAAAAGACAGCCACGAAAAGTAGTATCTAACACAAATTCTGATGTCACTGACGGATTGTGACAATATCGTATCAATGACGGAGACCAGCCCTGCTCTTTCCCATCTGATTTATGTAACGGGTCACGCTGGCGCCTGTGTGTGATAGATTCGAGACTGTCGGGACGAGTTGTTCGACTTTTGGACATTCTCCAATGTGAAGGCTGACATTATTCATGATATTTTGGAAGGAATAGAGGCTAAAAGATCTTTGACATTCAAGGATTGTGACCCTGCAGCTACGTGAAAATGTGTGTAGGCACGTTGGAGGCAGATGCCATCAGATGAATCAGTGGTCACCAGCATACAGCGCTATCAGAGCTCACACAATGTCAGGGCTGCAGGGCGACCCTGTCCCAACACACACACACAAATACACATCAGTCTTGCTCTGACATAGTCTACTAGTTATGATGGCTGAGCAGCATAAGGGGCAACAGCCTCTATGAGCAAACTGAAAATTTGTTGCTCTATCATGAAGGAGACTTATGTTGTTTTTATACTGAGCCAATCATTTTTGTCTAACATTGAACACTAAACCTACTCTTCATAGAAACTAGGGATGAAAACGTGAAAAGAAATCTGATAACAGAAACAGTAAAAGCAGTGTTGAAATGTAAAATGGACCTGGTTTAGTATAATGTAAAAACTGGTGATGGAAGTCGTGCATGCAAAGTCGACATGAAATGAAAATTCACATGACTCATCCCATAGACTTTCATAATTTTTAATCAAAATATAACTTAATCTTTCAGTGAAACAACAGACTGTTCTCAGGTGATGTATGCCAGGCTTCTCCAATTATTTAGTCTGTTTAAACCCTAACCCTTCAAAATCACATTCATCTGTCTCCATTTTTGAGTTTAACTCCCACATCTCAAAAGCCAATCAACAACGATAGATAGAGTTGTGACTGCCCTACAATTATCAGATCTGGTTTGGTTTGTTTTTTTTTTAATTCCTGATTTCGTCCAGTGTGTCCAATAATTTTAAAGCACCTCTATTATGCCCTTATAAAGGTTCCTAATATTGTTTGTAAGTCTCTTGCAATTGGTTTACATGCATGCAGAGTAAAAATAAACGCTCCTATTTTCTCAAAATACGCATTTATATCTCACATAATTTTCCAACGATCCTCAAATGATTTGTTCAAAGCAGTTCAAAGATTCAGGCTCTCTAAACCCATCCTTTCCATGAGCCTACTTTGCTCTGATTGGTCAGATGGCCCAGCCTGTTGTAATTGGTCTACGGCGTACAGTGTGTTGGAAACGATACGCCCATTGTCATAGTTCCGTATTTTGTAAGGATGTAATGATTTTATTAATATTGTGGTATCGCGATAGCTAAACTATCTCAACATTATTGTGATCGCATGACACTATGAAACGATATAGGTCTTCCAGGTAAAACGTGTAGATTTTTAAAAATATTCTAACAAAATGTCTTTAAAATTGTGTTTTGGGCCATTATGCTTTGGCACAGTATCTGCCAAACAAACTAAAACCGAAAGCACAATAATCCCTTGATCAAGTCACTGCGCACGACGTTCAGGCGATCAGCTCGTGATCCGATGTTTTTCAGATGAATGCAGTGAACTCATTTATTGCATGTGCTGTGAATTTAGCGCGTGTTTGGAAACGCAACTGCCACCAGTTATGCTTTATTTTTGTGGCATATGATTACAGCATTTCACTAGATTTGTGGTGAGACGTGTTTTTGTAAGCCTTCAAAAGTTTTCCTTCAAAATAAAAGCTCTACTGATGTTTACTACAAATTAAAACTTAAAAGCTAGCGGTTTAAATGGGTAATGTTACTGCAGTCCAAAATCAACATATCTCTTGTAAGTGTAGAAATTAGGACAGAAGTATTGTAATTTCCCTGCTGTAGTGTAAAGCAAAAATAACATAGCTATGAAATATTAATTTCCATTTATTTTACAATTTATTTTGCAATTGCTTTACAATATATGGCTATTACTGTCATAGGAATAATAATAATATAAAATTGTTTTTAATATTATTATGATTATATTCTAATTTGTTTGGCTTCTAAAACACTAGTGTGAATGTAATCACAACTAAAAAGAGGACTGAGTTCCATTAAAAGTTCAGGTATACAAGTCAAGTCACTTCTTTCTGACTTTCTGAAGGTTGGAGCTCTTAATTTTGAACTTTCAAAGTGCATTAGATTTAAAAGTGTAGAAAATGTAATATATTTTTTCAATGTTTTTATTTGTCTTCGCAATAATATCGCAATAAGTATCACATCGTGGACTTCACATCGCAATATTATTGTATTGTGGGATTTTGATATCGTTACATCCCTAGTATTTTGAATGCTCAATAGAAAATATAAAAATCTATTATTTATCATATTTACAGGTTGTGATTCAGTGGAGCCAGCTGGTCCAAATAAACTGGGTATTGAACCATCTTTCAAGTGCATTATACTAATATGTTAACCTGAGTAGCCGTCACAGAAGTAGGATTTGAATTACTGACGACTTTCGTTTAGGCTGTTCAGAGTCAATTCGCACGTTTGGGAGACAATACCTTTATTTATTATGCACTTTCGGCTTTACAACTGTGCAGATCATTTGCATTCGAAATAGCATAATAGGGGCACTTTAATTTCAGTGCATCATTATTGCATTTTTGATTATTCAGTACACTTACTAGCTGTTTTGTTTGTGATAACCCACAAAATTGCTGAATTCTTGTTTTCACTATCCTCAAAGTAGTTAAAACCTGAACCAAACCGACATAACTCAATGTAGCACACTTAGCCTTCTGTGAACACCCTTATCACACATTCACAAATATATCGCACTAGAATACACATAGTGATTCATCTACTTCAGAGCTAATGCAAACAACCTCAAAATCTTTCTTTTTTTATCACACTCTCCACCGCACACATATCCTCACATTATTACAGCCTCATGATAGGATTTCAGATGAGAATGTGAAAACAAATGGAAACGACGGGCTACAAAACATAAAATATACAAGCGGAGAACCACCTTTGTGTGCGTTACCTCCACATCGCAATATACTCGTATCTATTGAGACTGATTTACAACCCTCCCTCAAAGCCAATGCTGCCGCTGCACAGATTTATGTAGCGGGGGTCAGATCTCACCTAGCTGTAGCCATATGCACGCCTCATTTCCATATGCTGTATTAGGGTGGTGTCAGACACTATGCAGAGACTGAGGTCTTATTAGGCACGGGGGTCCCTGACACAGTACAAATCAACACCGCCGGGACTTCTGCTCATTCTCTGTCACCGACTCCACTCAACAAACTCCATATGCGAGACTTCCGCGCGCTTTATCGGCGACTGGTGCGCCCCGCTCGGCCATCGGCCCTTCGCCGTGCAAATCCCCCCAGTGATGGAAGTGGGAGGCCGTAGTGTCTGGGGAAAGGAAGACACAAAATAGGGAACGGGGGGGTTTGGGGAGTGCCATAAAGTTGGCAGCGTGTGATTGCGACAGCTTTGATTCCCAAGAAGAGAGTAAATAAACAAGATCCCCTGTGGTTCCTGCAGAGACTGGGAGCGGCAGCACAATATGGAAGGGGGGAAAGAGGAAACGAGGATGAGGAAGAAACACAGATGAAGACACGAAAAGCGTAATCATAAGGTGTGACACTGAGTGCACTAACAAAATGCGCAAATAACAGGAGTAGGTGATGGAAATGTGTAACAGAAGTTAGTTATGTTGGTTTCCAACAGAATTGCTGAATGTACTGAATGTATATTTTAACTAAAAGGTTCATATCAGGTCAGGCAACATCAGTCATTATTATTATTATTTATTTATTGTAATTACCATAAGAGTATCATGTGACACTGAAGACTGGGATAACGGTCGCTGAAAATTCAGCTTTGCTACCACAGAAATAAACTAATATATTATATGATATTAAATTGATAGTTTTACCTTTTACATTTCTAGCATTTTATTAATTGCAGGTTCTATTGCAACTTTCACCATAGGTCAACTTGTGTTCAATTAGCAGTTTGTTCTTCTTGGAATATTTAAGCATATGTTCAAAAGAACAATTTATAGAAATGTACCTTCTTCAGGATAGCATATATCATAATGAACAGATTATTTGAATACTAAAGCAGATGAAAAATGATGCACAAGCGATCAGTAATGCAACAAAACAAGCCAAAATATTGGAAAGATCATGACAGTATAGACACAACAACAAATAAACAAAGAGGCAGTGAAAAATAAACACCCACATACACCCAGCCCAATATCAACATTCATGCAATATGTATAGTTGTCTCGGAAATATCTGGGAAGTAAACTTCAGGCTCTGTTCTGTGATGAACTAGGAGCTGTAATAATTGATCAGACTGTCCATACGTCAGTGGCGTGATGACTCGGGCCACTGCAGCCATCTGCTTTGTGTAACCGGCTGAGGAAAGCAAGAGCAAAGAGAGAAACAAGTAAGAGAGAGAGAAATCAAAAGTAAAAGAAAGGATGGAGAAAATGAGGATTAATGTCGTGGCCTGGAGCGCTGGGCCGTCAGAGTCAGAGAGTTTTATTACAATACTAGCATTCCAACACAAATTCACATTCCAGATATAAGCTCCATCCAGCACAAATACACTCAGTCAGAAATAAAGAAAAGTACAGGGTAAAATAAACACACAGAAAACCTACAGTGGCATCTGGAAAAATAAGGATTTTTTTTGTTAAATGTACATTTTTGTTTAAATTTCGTACATTTCTTTTTAAAAATGACTGAAAATGACAGATCAATCTAGCAAAATCTATTGGAAAAGTCTAAAAAAATTCTATACTTTTTAACCACAAATGCTCGTCTTGCACTAGCTCGACTTTATCCATTACGTAATCACATTGGAAAGGTCATGTGTGACTACTGGGTACTGTTCAAATTTTAACCGGTACGGTAAAGGTATCAGTACCTGAAATTTGGTAGCAGTACCCAACGATACTTATTTTCAGTACTTTACTCTCTGTGTAATAACAAAAACATTTATTTCAGTCGAAAAAAAAGTCTAAAACTCTCAATTTCAACATTTTGAACAACAGGGCCTTACAATATGTTTCTTCCCCCCCCCCCCCCCCCCAGTAATTCTTGTGTGTTTTAATTTTTCTGGCAATCAAATTAAGGCATTAAACATTTATTTTTTTAATCAAATGAAAATGAAACCAATACATTTTTTGGCTTACTGTTTAAATTATTTAGGTTTACTTTAAAAAAATTGTGTGACTATTCCTTTAAAAAAAGTTGTAATAATAATTGTATTATTTTTTTTTTTTTTTACAGTTTGAAAGAAAATGGAATATATAAAGGTGTACACTATACTGTACAAAAGTAATAGAAGAGTAATATATTTCTGTTACATGTTAAGCCATACTTTTATTTTGACAGGTTGCTGTAAAGTTTTTGTGTGTGTATACAGTATGATATGATGCTAGTTTTCTCAAATGAAACGGTAAAACTCGCATTAAGTGACTCTCACTGCATCTCTGAAGATTAAGTTCATGTGTTTCATGGCCTCATATAGTAAGACGCAGAGGCCGAAAATCACCGCAAACATCTTGTGTGCTTCAGTATTCGTATAATAAACAAAGAGTTTCTCTGCCATTCATACATACAGAGGCAAGTGAAACATGCAGGATTCATATTTAAACCGTCTTTTTGCATTTTGATATTCAGCTAGTCCAAATCGCGATTCAAATGAAGTGACTGACCCACTTTTGATTTATTCATCCTAAAATCGACAAATTCCATGGCATTCCGCTCTATAGAGTAAATTCTAATTTTATAAATGGACTCCAAATTTGGCACCGATTGATTTAATGTGAATTGGTACTCGGAAGTACTGACGCAATTCGGTCAGTACCCTTAAAAGTACAGAGTTCGGTACCCAACCTTACACATGAAAAAAAAAACAATGATGTGGGGCGATTTTGAAGTTGTGAAATTGCAGATGTGCATCGCAGAGCTAGTGCAAGATGAACGTTTATGGTTAAAAAGTATATCATCTTGCGAGATAAGACCCTTATTCCTCGTAAGAATATAAGAAAGAAAGAAAGAAAGAAAGAAAGAAAGAAAGAAAGAAAGAAAGAAAGAAAGAAAGAAAGAAAGAAAGAAAGAAAGAAAGAAAGAAAGAAAGAAAAAGAACGAACGAACACTCATGACTAAAAGCCCTCATATTCATGAGCTTGGAAGAAAAAAGTGCTTTGGCATCTTAACTCTTCTGCAAATTGACCCAGATTAAATCAAATTTAAATGCGGCAGCTAATCAGAAATTTGGCACTCTCAGATGCAACCAAAATAGGATGTCAATCTCAGCATTTGCATCATAAAAGTACATTGTGGAATATGAAGAGGGAGAAATCACTGGTGTTAGATCTAAACAGAGCTGAGTGGACAAGAGAAAATAAAACCTGGATGAATGCCTGGGACATTTCGAATGGAAGAAACATGTCTGGTCAGTTAAATGCTGATGTTGAGAGCCTTCTGATCCAAGGACCTTGCTAATGTCATTTAGTAACCTTGATAGCATGATCAGTGTCGGTAACTCCGATGACAATTTTACAACCGTAAGATGGACTTTATTCAACTGGCTGAACTTCAGTAAGGGTGATATTACATTTTTTTATAAATATATTTTATCTAAATGTCCCCTCTCTCTCTCTCTCTCTCTCTCTCTCTCTCTTTCCACTTAGTGGTGCTTGACTTTTGTCCAAAGCTTGAGGAAAGTGGCTCTGTTATTTCTGAAGAGGCTGATACACAGACGCGTCACAAATCCTCTTAGCCACGACTGCAAACGGCTTTTGGGTGGCAGCTTAAAGGAGCCATTGTGGCGCTCCTGGTTTTGAAACTTTCTACAATGCCTTTCGGCCAGGCTAATGTAAATAAAAAGCAGCCCTGAACACGAGTGCAGGAAGACGAAGAAAGTCGGTCTGAGTGTGAGAGCGAGAGAGAGAGAGAGAGAGAGAGAGAGAGAGAGAGAGAGAGAGAGAGAATAAAAGCCCAGGTCTCACACTTCAAAACAGCCATACTGAGACAGACTAATAAAGTGAGAGGAAAGAGCGAGGGATGAGAATGAATGAAAGAATTACAAGAACTGTGAGAGACAGAGAAGAAAGTTGCATAGAGAAAAAGATACATTTTTAGGGTGAATGCAGATAGTTTTAAATTATCTTGAAGGTCACATGTGGGAAGGGGACGCTTACTTGAAGAGATGTTTTAAAAGAAAGTGCACAATTGAACTCCTTCACGAATCGTCATTCCACAAGGCTGTTAGTGAAAAGTACATGCAATGGTCAGAAAAAAAGTACATACAGCTTCAGAAAAAGTTATTTAGCTGTTAATGGTCGTTTGACCCTGAGTGGCTGACAGATTTATTTTGAAACATTATTTACACATTGTTACATCGTCAAAGAGTAAAATACATGTATTTATTAATTGATTTTTAATTTGATTTTAAATTTAAGACACAAAAACAAAAAAAAAGTTATTTTATACTAACGTTGTTTATTTTTTAACCAAAAGGTCCCACAAAGTAGTAGTTTGTGTTTATTTTTTTTATTTATATTTATTAAGCAAAATATAAGGTTTAAAAAGGGGGTTAAAAAAAAAATCAATCAATCAATATATCATGGTTAATTTAACAAAAATAAAATACTAAGTTTCCTTTTTAATTGTTACATCGATAAAAGTGTAATAAATGTATTTATTTATTTATTTTTACACAAACAAAAACATCCAATTCATCTATAAGCAAAGCAATTTTAAACTAACTTTGTTTGTTTTTAATTGTTTTTCAACAAAAAAGTGCCACAAAGTAGTAGTTTGTTATTTATTTATTTATAACTCAAAACGTTCAAAATATTCGTAATTAGACTAAAATAGAATACTTTTAAAAATTAAATAATTAGTATTAAGTTGCACATACTCAAGGTAAAAGAAAAAAAAAATCTAATCAATCACATTTAATTTACCAAAAAATAAAATAAATTAAAGGATAACTATTGCCAAAATGCAACCTGGGCTGTTTTTTTTTTTTTTTTACTGTAAACGAGACAAAGCCTTCTTGCCAGTCAAGAGGTGTCGATCTCCGAATGCGAATGAATGGACTCCATAGGACGAAATATTAGGTTTATATGAGGCTCTTTTTACAACTAGAAGGTTAATATTGTTTTTTACTTGCGACAAAACAACGAATTAGCCGTGCATTTATATGGAAATATGCTTTAGGAGCTATCCATCCTCACATTTGGAGATCGACACCTCTTGACTGGCAAGACGGCCACGAGCGGAAACTCAAACAGTGAAAGTGAGTTGTTCAAAAACTTTCTTTTTAGTAAACTCTGTGTACACAAACAATGTTCTCAATGCTCGAGTTCATGTGTAGAGACCCAGGCGATACTTTGAGCAAAGTGTCATGGT
The DNA here is from genome assembly GCF_049309525.1 of Garra rufa. Taxonomy (NCBI): domain Eukaryota; kingdom Metazoa; phylum Chordata; class Actinopteri; order Cypriniformes; family Cyprinidae; genus Garra; species Garra rufa. The sequence continues at coordinate 24,186,314 of NC_133362.1, read as the reverse complement.
GTGTCGAGCCTTCTTAGTGTTGTAAAAATATCGATTTTGATGCGCTCAAAGTTATGCCCCTAGTACTCCCATTCCCCGGCCATTCACCACAAAAATAAATCACGGTCAATCTCAAAAACGGCTCGTTTGACGTAATTATGCTTGTAGATATATGTTTGTCTCATTTACAGTATAAAAAAAAAAAAAAAAAAAAAAAAAAAAAAAAAACAGCCCAGGTTGCATTTTGGCAATAGTTATCCTTTAAAATATACTAAGTTTCCTTTTTAATTGCTACGACAAAGAGTAAAATACATTTATTTATTTAATTCTTTAATTTGAATCAATTTAAGTTTAAGAAACAAAAACAGCCAATTAATCTATAAGCAAAGTAATTTTATACTAACTTTGTTTGTTTTAGTTGTTTTTCAAGTAGTTTGTTTGTTCATTTCTTTATAATTTATTTTTTTACCCAAACGTTCACAATAATCGTGTCATGATCTGGGCTGTGGGGCTTCCCTCAGCCACCTGAGGTCGCTGTTTTCCTTTTCCTGCACTGCACTCTGATAGCATTCACCTGTCCTTGTCGTTATCACTGATTACACGCACACCTGTTCACAATCACTATCTGGACTATAAGAGATCCCACTACTCACTCTGCATTCATGTCTGCATTGTCTTTTGTTGTTCATGTTATTTTGTGTTTCTGCGATTCCTGGCCTTAGACCTTGTTCCCTGTTTTGGTTCTTTTGAGTTTATGTTGTATTTTGCCGTGTTGGCTTTTTGTTTGTTTATTTGTATTTGTTTCATTAAAATCACTCACCCTGCTTTTGGACCCAGACCTTTATATTTACGTGACAGAATGCAGACATCCCAGATGGGTCCAGCGGGGAGTAGTTTTTTTTCTGAGGAGGCGGAGGCGGCGTCGGTCGCCCGCTTCGAGACCATCTACGCCTGTTTGGCGGTGATGGATGCCCTCAACGCTGAGGCGGCGCGGAAGCGTCCCTACTATAGGGCGATGGCGGAGGCGTTTTGTAGAGAGAGGGCGTCCACTCTCTCTGTTCCTGACGCGGCGGTGACCGCTCGCTCTGTTCCTCACGCGGCGGTGACCGCTCTCTCTGTTCCGGACGCGGCGGTGACCGCTCTCTCTGTTCCGGACGCGGCGGTGACCGCTCTCTCTGTTCCGGACGCGGCGGTGACCGCTCTCTCTGTTCCGGACGCGGCGGTGGCCGTTCTCTCTGTTCCGGACGCGGCGGTGACCGCTCTCTCTGTTCCGGACGCGGCGGCGACCGCTCTCTCTGTTCCGGACGCGGCGGCGACCGCTCTCTCTGTTCCGGACGCGGCGGCGACCGCTCTCTCTGTTCCTGACGCGGCGGTGGCCGTTCTCTCTGTTCCGGACGCGGCGGTGACCGCTCTCTCTGTTCCGGACGCGGCGGTGACCGCTCTCTCTGTTCCGGACGCGGCGGTGACCGCGCTCTCTGTTCCTGACGCGGCGGTGGCCGCTCTCTCTGTTCCGGACGCGGCGGTGGCCGCTCTCTCTGTTCCGGACGCGGCGGTGGCCGCTCTCTCTGATCCGGACGCGGCGGTGACCGCTCTCTCAGTTCCGGACGCGGCGGTGGCCGCTCTCTCTGATCCGGACGCGGCGGTGACCGCTCTCTCTGTTCCGGACGCGGCGGTGACCGCTCTCTCTGTTCCGGACGCGGCGGTGACCGTTCTCTCTGTTCCGGACGCGGCGGTGGCCGTTCTCTCTGTTCCGGACGCGGCGGTGGCCGTTCTCTCTGTTCCGGACGCGGCGGTGGCCGTTCTCTCTGTTCCGGACGCGGCGGTGGCCGTTCTCTCTGTTCCGGACGCGGCGGTGGCCGTTCTCTCTGTTCCGGACGCGGCGGTGGCCGTTCTCTCTGTTCCGGACGCGGCGTTGGCCGTTCTCTCTGTTCCGGACGCGGCGGTGGCCGCGCTCTCTGTTCCGGACGCGGCGGTGGCCGCTCTCTCTGTTTCTGGCGCGGCGGTGGCCGCTCTCTCTGTTCCGGACGCGGCGGTGGCCGTTCTCTCTGTTCCGGACGCGGCGGTGGCCGTTCTCTCTGTTCCGGACGCGGCGGTGGCCGCGCTCTCTGTTCCGGACGCGGCGGTGACCGATCTCTCTGTTCCGGACGCGGCGGTGGCCGCTCTCTCTATTCCGGGCGCGGCGGTGACCGCTTTCTCTGTGCCGGACGCGGTGGTGGCTGCTGGCGTTCCTCTGGTGGCTATGCCAGCTCGCGTTCCTCTGGCGACTGACGTTCCTCTGGCGGTGAGGCCGGCTCGCGTTCCTCCGGCGGCGAAGCCAACTCACGTTCCTCCACTGCACGGGCCTGGCCCGCCATCCCTCCCCCTGATGCACCTTCCACCGTTCCTCCTCCCTCCAGATTTTTGTTTTTGTTTTGGGAACGTCTGGAAGCCGTTCCCTTGAGAGGGGGTACTGTCATGATCTGGGCTGTGGGGCTTCCCTCAGCCACCTGAGGTCGCTGTTTTCCTTTTCCTGCACTGCACTCTGATAGCATTCACCTGTCCTTGTCGTTATCACTGATTACACGCACACCTGTTCACAATCACTATCTGGACTATAAGAGATCCCACTACTCACTCTGCATTCATGTCTGCATTGTCTTTTGTTGTTCATGTTATTTTGTGTTTCTGCGATTCCTGGCCTTAGACCTTGTTCCCTGTTTTGGTTCTTTTGAGTTTATGTTGTATTTTGCCGTGTTGGCTTTTTGTTTGTTTATTTGTATTTGTTTCATTAAAATCACTCACCCTGCTTTTGGACCCAGACCTTTATATTTACGTGACAAATCGTGAATATATATATATATATTAAATAATGAATAAGTTGCACATACTAGAGTTTTTTTTTTTTTTAAATCAATCAATCAATAAATCATGGTTAATTCAACAAAAAATAAAATAAAATAAAATAAAAAGATTGCTTTTTAATCATTACAATGACAAAGATTAAAATGAACTGATTTATTTAATAATTTATTTCTTTTTAATTAGATTAAATTTTAATTTAAGACAAACATCAAATTCATCCATAAGAAAAGCAATCTTATACTAACTTTGTTTTAATAGTTCTTTTAACAAAGAAGTGCCACATAGTAGTAGTACTTTGTTTGTTTGTTTGCTTACTCAAAATGTTCACAATATTCGTGATTAGACTAAAATAAAATTATTAAAACTTTAAATAATTAATTAAAGAAATTAAATAATGAATAAGTTGCACATACTCAAGGGTTAAAAAAATCTAATCAATCAATAAATCAAGGTTAATTTAACAAAAGTAAAACACTTAGTTTGCTTTTTAATTGTTACATTGACAAAGAGTTAAATGAATGTATTTATTTAATTATTCATTTATTTTTCATTTGATTAAATTGAAATTTAAGATACAAAAACATTGTTTTTAATTGTTGTATGGACATAAAAGTGCCACAAAGTAGTAGTTTGTTGCGGTTAATTTAACAAACATAAAAGAAAAGAAAAAATGTAATTCTAAGTTTGCTTATTTTTAAATTGTTATTTTAATTGTTTATTTATTAATTGTTTTAATAAAATGTTAAACTTTTAACAAAAATAAAATAAAATTACTTGTACAAAACTTGTTGTTCATAAAAGGTCAAAATATTGCATGACAAAATGTTACAAAATGGCTTTCTCCACTGACTTCAATTTGAAGTTTTTCAATTTATATTAAATAATAAGAATAGATTTCATATTAAACATTTTTTTTTAAGATTTATTTTTTGCCATTTTTGCCTTTTATTGATAGGACAGTAGTGATACCGGAAAAGAAGTGGGAGAGACAGGGGTGGCGGGATCGGGAAAGGTCCGCGAGCCGGGACTGCAACACGGGACGGCCCGTGTTATTTTCTCAACAATTCAGCCTTCTAGAAATATTTTTCTTTTCAAAAGATTCTGAACTGTTTCATCATCACCAAAACAATTTTGACAATGTGGTCCATTCCAAACAGCCACACGCGATACTGTAAAACCCAACGGTGCTCCCTTAAAGTGCCCTACCTTTGGTGTGAGAAGTACATAGCGATACTCACCTCACCACAGAATTCGCCCACATTGTCACCAAGTAAAAGACAAATGGGAGGAGACAGTTAGAAGAACAGAGAGCAAAACAAGGACAGACCCCCATCTTTTGCCGCCCTTTTTTCTCTAGGAAGCCAATTCCTGCTTTGCTCAGTTCTTCATCTATTCAATTTCCATGTATGTAATTGGCTGCACGTAGAGATTGTGATCTTGGTAATCTAGACAGACGAGAAAAAGCAGGGTGGCCGGAGCCGCTGTTTCTCATAAGAGGCCCAGACAGAGCGTGGCTTCATTAGGGGGTGGGGAAAGACACGCATGAGCCAGTGTCCTCCCTCGATAGAAGCCACAGGCCGACATGTGGCGAGATTATGCATTATGGAAATCAGCATGACCCAGCGTTCGAGACCATAACGATTTAACACTGATCTCCATGTGCCGGCACACTGTAATCTGTTTTTTATTAGTCCGGGAATTTAGGTACAATTGTTTCAATATTCTCAAGCTATGCAGACAATTGTTGCTGTATTGCTTAGTTTACATAATGCACATAACAAACTGCAACAATAACATGTCGTAGGAAGATAGTACGATATTTCATAGCGGCACTCGCCACACAATTAACTTGGATTTCGAAACTAAACACGGAGGGTTTTTCTGTCTATGATTAGTTCAAATGTGACAGTGCTTATTAAAATTTCATACATTCTTTAAAGGAGCTTAAGTTGATTTCGCCATAATGTGACTGAAGCATTGGCTAATATTTCACCCTCAATGAATATTATACTAGAACAAAGAAGATTACAACCAATAACAGGCCGAGGTTTAGTGCCAACATAAACCTTTGATGGACTTTTTGAAAGGCCCCTGTGAATTACAGTACCTACTTTTTGAATAGATGTATGTGAAAACTCAGAAAATACGCATATTATAATATTACCCCAACAATGCAGAATCACAAACAGGAATATAAAAACAACTAATGACAGACAGACTCTTCCAACCCCCGTTTTTTCTTCAAAGTTTCCCTCACAAATACAAAAAACAAACAACTCCAAAGCCGAGCAGAAGCATTGATGTCTTCGTCTAATCTTCATAAAGGTAAATACGAGCGTCAGCCTCTCTTGGGCGAGTGAGTGAATTCAATGAAATATATATGTTGCCTCAAAGTGTACACTAAAGTGAGCGACTTCTTTTAACTTCCCCTAAAAACGATCCACATCAAAGAAAAGGTTCGGATAACTCCAAGGATTACTGGATAAACTTTTACAGGATGGAAAGTCAAACAAGAAAAGCATTTAAGAGATGATCTAGTCAGCGACATACGCATTTAAGACTGAGGTATAAGTTGACTGTTTCTGTAAACACTGAACTCAATCAAGACCTGGCACAGAGTATTTACAGCCATGAGGGAGATGCCATCAGAAGACGTCGCGGTGTGGCATGAGCTCTGCGTATCATATTCTTATTACGGCCGTACAGTACATGAGTGATGATGAGCCTGAGGTCATGCTCATAAAGGGGCATGATTTTTATGGAAGATGGCACCAAACCATTTCCAGATGGCTCATCAGTGTGGACCGAGAGCCTACCCAAGAACAAACAGTCGGATATGAGAGCGGCCTCGGCCCGCGTCTCCTGCAATATGACCGCTGCTGCCGCCTGGGAGCGTTGCAATGAGACCCTCCCCAGCTCTTAAATAGCCTGGCCAGGCTACCGCCACACACACAAAAAAAACAGCTGGCGTATATGTGCTGATGGCATATATCCACACAGATGAGTTAACTGACTCTCTTTCTTTGTAAAGGAGCGTAAACAGATTCCAGACACATAAAGAGCTAAGTGTTGACAGACTTAAGAATCATTTAAACGCTCATGCTACCTGCAAAACACAAAAGCTATTTAAAAAGTTATTTAAAAAGTTACTTATAAAGCTATTTTCTTTGAAGTATCTTGGAGTACCTTATGAATGACATATCAGTGTGATAAACACTACATATGGGTCAAAGACAAATAAGACTGAGGTGATAAAAAAGGAAAAATCTTTTAAAGATTCAGTTAAAACACTAAATAGTACATATTTAATGACTGAGGTGATGTAACCATCATGTAAAATACTCCCGTGTGCTCTTATGGAAGAGCATACAATGCAATCACTGTAAAAAAAAAAAATCATAATTAATTAATGATCACAATTAAACATAATTTATCAATCTCTTTTATGACCTTTTAGTTATAAGATAAAAACTGCTTATTGGTTGTACTGACTGATTTGACATTTTTTTAATACTTAGTAAAAATATTCTATTATGAACTTTTTACAATAAATGATACATAATAAAATATAAAACATATACCAATACATTTATAATTCAATATAATACATTTATAATACTACATATATATATATATATATATATATATATATATATATATATATTTTTTTTTTTTTTTTTTTTTTTTTTTTTCCCTCTCTCTCTCTCTCTCTCTTAAGAATTCTTTGTTCTGCTGAACACAAATATTTTGTGAATTATAGGTAGCCAAGCTGTTTAAGATCCCTGTTGACTTTTTTTTTCCTATACTGTGGAAGTCAAAGGTACGGAAGCCCATTTCTGCCACTGAATATGAAATCAAAAAAAGTTTTTTATCTCACAATTCTGACTTTTTTGCTACATCTTGCAATTCAGACTCTTTTCCTCAGAATTTCAGAAAACTCACAATTGTAAGTTATGAAGTCAGAATAGCAAGACATAGATTCGCAAATGCAAGATAAAAATGTGTATTTCTGACTTTTTTCTCGCAGAGCTGCAAAAAATACTATGTTCTCAGAATTTCGATTTCATATCTCACAATTCTGACTTAATAACTTGCAATTGTGTTATAAAGTCAGTATTGTAAAATAAAGTTACAATTTTGAGAAAAAAAGTCACAATTGCAAGATTTAAACTTATTAAAAAAAGCAGAATTGAGAGTTTATATTGTGACTTTATTTCTCAGAATTCCAATTTTATATCACACAATTATGACTTTATATCATTCGTAACTGCAAAAAAAAAAGTCAGAACTGCAAGTTTATCCCACAATTCTGCAAAAAAATTAGAGTTTGTATCAGAATTGTGAAACATAATTGCAAGAAAAAAAGTCACAATTACCTTTTTTTTTTTTTTTTTAACTTTTTTTATTCAGTGGCGGAAACTGTTCAGTGACTGTTTGGTGACTTGTATTCTTAAAAAATATGTTATGTTTAACAGAAGATAGAAACTCATACAGGTTTGGAACTACTTGAGGGTGAGTAAATGGTGATTTATTAATTCAACTTATTTTATTTTTATTTTTTTGCACAATCTCTGGAAACTCTCTTAAAAATAACGGTTCCAAAAGGGTGTTTTTGCAATGATGCCATAGAAGAACCATTTTTAATTCCTCAAAGGACCGTTCAGTGAACAGTTCCTAAAAGAACCATTTTAAAGAACATTTTAAAAATCTAAAGAACTTCATAGAACCACTGATGCCAATAAAGAACCTTTATTTAAGAGTTTCAAGACCCAGACATTCTAACTAAATAAATAAATGCATGTTTATTATAGGAGGCACATTTGATTAACTTTAAAAGATTAAAGAGTCACAAATGGGTTCACACAAGCAAAACCAAGAAGAGCACTCCAGAAAATTAATTTATCTGTTATGTTCAGAGCTATAGAATTCTTAAAATGCTGCTCAAGTTCATCTCACTATTCTCTCTACCTCCATCATCCTTCCATTTCTTCCAGGCTGCCGGTGTTACAGGGTTCAAATTGAGCTTGTTAAAAAGGGACCCTCTCTCTAACTCACAGATGATTATTCATTTAGCTGCTTTATAGAGTCTTTCCAGTGATAAGAGCTCTCTATTCATTTGCCCAGGAGAAGACCATCACAACATCCTTTTTCCCCTATGTTCGCCGCATCGGCATGGAACATAGCTGTTCATTCGAATCTGATCCCTTGCTAATTGAAAATAGCAGCCTCTTTTGCGTATTGATTGATGGCTTATTCACCCTTATATCACAGCGTCATAAATACAGGTAATGCTTGATTATGTTCTCTGTTCCCACAGATCTTGACATGCCAAATGAGGTAATAAAATGCTAGGTGCGAGGAGTGGTTTTGAAATAGCTTGTGATAGAGTTGCCTCGTTAATTTGTTTGTGTGTGCTGTAATAAACCTACGGTTGGACACACGGGTGCGTGATTAAATGCATCTCAGACTCAAATGAGCCTGACCCTTTTGCCTCGCCATCCCTTTTTTATATGGAAATCAGATTGTAAGAAAGAGACCAGTGAAAGAATACAGCCAGCACTCCATTATCAGCTTCTATTATTATGACAGGTTTATATATTTACTTAGTGGCTAAACTCATTCTCACACACAAATGTGCACAACTAATGGATCCATTTTTGAAATGTAATCCCACCATACTAAATTATGACGCATTTCGGTGAAGTATCTGAGTGGTTTATTATTAAGTCATCGATTAAGTCATTCACTTCATAAATGGCAGTTACATAAACAAGGTCAGTGAAAGTTTTGTTTGTTTTGTGCTTTTCCAATACAAATTGTGCATTTTACCCAAAAATGAAACGGGGGGGAGTAACTTATGACAGAGGTTTTATTTTTTTGGTTGAACTATGGATGATTCATCTGATTTTACAGTTGGTTGCCAAACTAAACCAGCAAAACATCAGCTTAGCTAGGCTGTAAGACCAGCATAAACCAGTTAAAACTAATAAACTAGGTTGGTTTAAGCAATTTTTTAGCCTAATAAACCTGGATTCACAAACAAGCAGTTCATGTACTGAAAAAAGTCTCAATAGTTAGATCTTCAGACAAAAATAATACGTCTGTTGACCTTTTTCTTTGCATTGTAGTGCTCGATAAAAAATGGCTACAATATTTTTCAAAGCAGGTGCCTTGTTCACCTAAATTAGACGGGTCAGTAGAAGGTACTTCAGTAATGTGGCCAACCACTTCAAAACCCTTTCCCTTCACTTTTTCTTACATTCTCTCACCTTCCTTTCCCCCTTCTCATCTCTGGTGTTATTTCAGAGGAATCTCTTTCAACTAGAAAGGGCTTAGGACAACTGCAGAGTTTGACATAATTATGTCTGGGCTAGCTTTAATCACTTTGGGCCTTCACTCCTTGACGCACATTATCTGACTCCAAACATGTCAGATCCGTGCTTGAAATAGGCCAATTTACCATCCGTAGTCTGTGCTGAAATCTAGCTCGGTGTCAAAGGCACAGATGCATAATTGTCCTCATTTTTTAAAAAATGTGTTTTTGAACACAGCTTGTCTACAGGAATAGAAAAAAAGTAAGTTTGACTTTCTACACTTTTAATAGGATAAAAATCCACCTAACTCAAGGTTAACAAAGCAATGAGTAAGAAAAAGTATATGTCACAACAGTGAGAGGAGATTCAATGTCAAATGTTGAGACTACCTGAACGTTCACCAAGAGTTAATTACAGACTGATGCAAATGAAACAATGCTAAGCTTTGTGCTATATGAAGCGGATTTTAATTAACAACTGTAATGTTAACTTTGAAGTGGAGAGAATGTTTTGACATGACGATTAGTTCTTACAACGCTTATAACTGAAAATATAATATTTAAATTATATCCTGTTAAATTTATAGTAAAAAAAAAAAAACACATTTGAGGTTGCCAGAAATTCACTCACGAAAAATACATGAAAATGGCTGTTAATTGTACAATCTATAACTGTATACTTAAGCGGCAATGTTAATTGAACTGCCAAAACTCAATTTCAACACAATTTTAATTAATTTTAACTAATGTTCAAGCACTTACAATTTTTACACTGTATAGTATAAGGTAACTTTGTTAACCAATGAACAGGTTTGGATATTATTATACTGCACCATTCTTTTGTCCAACTTATTTTAATGTACAGATATTTATTTACATATATTTTAACTAATTTCCTATCAAATTTAATCTTGTTATCTTGAAATGCTATAAACATTTGGAATTGAGAATAATTGTGTTTTATTTCATTAAAATGCCTGAAACGTTTCAAGTAATCTAGATAAACGGCAAGTGTCAAAGCAAATGGATTTGCTTTAAAATTAATTTAACTAATTTTAAACCTAAAGTAGAGTTAATTAGAGTCAAAGTATATTTATATACATCTCATTTAAATCATTTGTTTTAAAATGTACTTTAACTACTTTATTTTATTTTTATACTACATGGCAGCTGAATGTGTGCATTATATTCTAAGAATTCAACGGCCCGTCGTCAATTATTCCTTACTTGGATGATTAGACACTTATTTTTTTTAATAAAAAAACATAGCTGCCAAAAGTCTAAACCATTTAAAAACCATTTCCGCCACTGAATAAAAACAAAATAAAATAGTAATTGCAACTTTTTATCTTACAATTCTGACTTTTTTCCTTGCAAATGCAAGTTTACATCACGCAATTCTGACTTCTTCCTCAGATTTGCATGATATACATTCAGAATTATGTGATGTAAAGTCAGAATAGCAGTATATATACCTGCAATTCAGATGTTTTTTTTTTCTCGCAAATGTGTATCTCGCAATTCTCGCTTTTTTTTTTTTTCCTCAGAATTGTGAGATATAAACTCGCAATTGCAAGTTTGCAAGTTGCAAGACTGATATGTTCTCAGAATTGCGAGTTCATATCTCACAATTCTGACTTAATTTGCAATTGTATGTTATAAAGTCAGAATTGCAAAATATATACTCATTTCCCAGAAAAAAAAAGTCAGAACTGTGAGTTGATATCTCGCAATTCTGACTTTTTTCCTCAGAATTGCCTGATATAAACTCACAATTGCAAGTTATATAAGTCAGAATAGAGGGCCATAAACAATTTTGGCTTTTTTTTTTTTTTAAATCGCAAATATGAATTTGTATGTCACAAATTTGAACTTTTGTTCTCAGAACTGTATGATACGAACTCGCAACTGTAAGTTATAAAGTCCAGTTCTGAAGTGGAAAAAGACAGATATGTTCTCAGAATTGCGAGTTTATATCTCACAATTCTGACATAATAACTCACAATTGCATGTTATAAGTTCAGAATTGTGAAATATTCTCACAATTGCTAGAAAAAAAGTCAGAATTGTGAGTTTATATCTCGCAATTCAGACTTTTTTCCTCAGAATTGCATGATATAAACTCACAATTGCAACTTATTAAAGTCAGAAGAGTGCGATATAAACTTGCAATTCTGATGTTTTTTTCTCACAAATGTGAGTCTGTATCTTGCAATTTTAACTTTTTTAGCAGAATATAAACTCGCTATTGTGAGTTATAAAGTCCAATTCTGAAGTGTAAAAAGACTGAAATGTCAATAACTCACAATTTCATGTTATAAAGTTAGAATTGCGAAATATATACTAGACTTTAGACTAATAGACTTTTTTTTAAATACTCACTATTGGAAATAAAAATCAGAATAGCGGGACATACACTCGCAACTGAGAAAAATAATGTAGAGAATTTTTAAGTTTTTTTTTTTTTTTTTCTGAATAAGACTTAGAGTAAGTCTAAATTGCAAGATGTAAACTCTAAATTAGACCACACTGAAAATATGAGGGGACAAATGAAAACATATTTGGTTAAAAAAAAAAAAAAAAAAAAAAAAAATTCCCATCGATTTTTGACAAAAGAACCCAGATTTTGATCCAAATAACCAGCCGATACCACAAGCAATGAATGAGGTATACAGAATATTTTGTTGGTTGAAAAAAGTTAAGTAATCTTGGTAAAAGGCTAATGTCAAAGAAGTTGGATTTGCTTAAACATTAATATAACTAATTTTAAAGCTAAAGTAGAGTTAAGTGGAGTCAAGTATATTTATATGCATCATATTTAAATAATTTGTTTTAAAATGTACTTTAAATAGGACTCTTTTTTTTTTTTTTGAGCTTACGATCTGCCTCCATTTACAGAACTGGCCACACGTTGCCATAAGGGTCTATTTTATAATGGGATCCTGCAGAAGGAGGGTTTTGGATACACCCAGATCCGTGGATTTTTTGCCACCCTCATTTTACAAGCACACCACAAGCCCAGCCAAGACTCAAATGGGTCAGAGAACAAAGGCACATCAAAGCCACACAACCAGGTCATGCACACACAGGCTAATGTGCTCCCAAGATGCAGCCATTCAACCTAAAACCAGGACCTTTGATGATAGCAGCCTGATGGACCATTGTTAAAAAAGAAGCCATCAGCAAATATGAGCAAATCTACTCTCAAGATAATGCAGGCCTGAACTACACACACTGAGACCAGAGCGAGGCACAGCATGATACAGAGTCTGATAATGAAAAATACAGTACTTCTATCAATGAGCGTGCGTGTGTGAGCGTGTATGTGCGCGTGTTTCATCTGCACTCATAATAAACCCTAAAACAAAGACTTACATTTCTAGTCTGAGCGTTATCACCCAAATTCGCTTTTTAATCTCGTCCTCGGCCTTCTGTGTTCCTCTTCCACCATCGTCCTCTGACTAGACAAGAAACAGACACAGAGGAGAGACAAAAGGAAGTGTTAGTGGACAATGGAAAATGTTTAGGTGTTGTAGTGGGCTTCAGTTTGAGAGGTTCAAAGAGGTCTGAGACAACAGCTTCTCGCATGGCCAGAGCGCAGGGCAGAGCCACCAGCCGGTTCCCAGTGGAGCTGGAAACTCTCCCTGCACTACACTTCTCAACGCTGGGCCAAGATGAGAGCGGCTTCATCTTACTCTCCTGAGGCCCTGCAGCTGAACCCGGACCTGATGTATCTGTCATCTAGAGAGGAGAGCAGAGGCAGCTGACATGCCCGAGCTTGTGGTCACATGCGAGAAGCACTGGGACCTATTTGTCCACTGGTTCAGAGAGGAATAGAGAGCAAATAAGGGGGGGGGGGGCTTTTTTTTTTTTTTTTGTGGGGTACTTCATACCAGGTGAACTAAACTGAGTTAGGTTTTTATAAATAAATACTTATAAACGCAAACTAAAACAAACTCGAAAGCTATCCGTTTCATTTTTCTTGTTATTATTAAAGCGGCATTCTGTAACTTTTGGTGCTCAAGTGGTTAATAAACAGAAATGCATGCATCTTGCAGAAGAACATTGTAGCTAGAGCAGTAACTATCCTATTATTAGACATTTTTAACATTTTTTTAATATAAAAAAACAAACAAAAAACATATCTGGCAAAAGTCAAACCATGTGGAAAGCTCATTTCCGCTTCTAAATTTAAAAAAAAAAGGTAATTGCGACTTTTTAATCCCAAAATTCTGACTTTCTCACAATTGTGAGTTTACATCTTGCAATTCTGACTTTTGCAATTCTCACAATTGCATAAAGTTGCAATTGTGAGTTATAAAGTCAGAATTGTGAGTTTGTCTCGCAATCCTGACTTTATAACTCGCAATTGCGACTTCATCTCAAAATTCTGACTTTTTTTCACAATTGCGAGTTTACATCTTGCAATTCTGACTTTTTTTTGTGAGATATAAACTCACAATTGCAAGTTATAAAGTCCAATTCTGAGATGAAAAATACAGATATGTTCTCAGAATTTCTGAGAGTTTATATCAAGCAATTCTGACTTTATTTCTCAGAATTGTGAATTTATTTCTCAGAATTGCGAGGTTTACATCTTGCAATTCTGAGATTTTTTTTCTCGCAATTGCGAGTTTACATCTTGCAATTCTGAGATTTTTTTTCTCGCAATTGCAAGTTTATATCACACAACACTGACTTCATAACTCGCAACTGCAAGTCTATATTACATAATTCAGAAAAAAAGGTCAGAATTGCGAAATTATATCACAATTCTGACTTCATTTGTCAGGATTGGGAGTTTATATCTCGCAATTCTGACTATAACTCGCAAATACGAGTTTATATGTCACAAAAAAGTCTGAAAGAAAAAAGTGAGAATTACAAATTAGTTTGAATCATGCAATTCTGAATAAAAAAAGTATTTTTTGCAAAATGTAAACTCTAAATTATTCAGTGGCAAAAACTGGCTTTCATAAAACCACACAGAAAATATGTTCTGTTCAACCTATGCAGCACATGAAAAACACAATCATAAATATATCATGTGTTTAATCCTACACCTGTTGTTAACCTTTACCAGAGTGTTTAATTGCCAAACCTGCATGTGTATGTATGCATTAATGTATGTGTTATCAGACTCGCCTGCATAACGTGAATCGCACCACGCCGTACGCAACATAGTCCATTTAAGCAGGAAACAAGCAGGCCCGCAGCACAGCTATTACGGATCTGCGGAGAGCCTGATACATTCTGACTCTTTGTGTAATTGTCTCTCGCATCTGAATACAAATTCCCAGCCCCCGTGATTCGTCATATTTATTTATTCCTTTTTCCTCCAGCTACATCTTTTATTAGTCCTGCTCTCTGTGTCAGGATTTAATTTCTGCGGGAAAAAACAACACAGGCAGTTGATTATTGTTATTAAGAATGTGATATTGCAGCGTCAGAAATAAAATCTATGGCGCATTAGAGTGACAGATTAGAGGGAGGAGGAGTGTTCATTTACAAGTGTTAAGACATCACGTTGCATTGCCCAGCAACAGCAAATGAAAATCAACTGTTTCCTACTGTTTGTGTGATACAGACGGAAGCTCGAGGGGAGGTGAGGGAAGGGAGTGCGGGAGAGGAGTGAGAGCCGTAACTGTCGCTACGATCGCAGTCCCCCCCCCCCCTTCTGCTTCAGTTGAACAAGATGAAGCGGACCCCTCCTCCATTTACCTAGAGAAATGAAGCAGTTTTATCTCCTCATCTCTAAGGCGCCATGTGCAAGATATGACCAACGACAGGGGAAATTATGGAGGAGATTATCCGTGCCATTGTTACATTACATAAACTCTCATTTCCTCTTCATCCAGGATAAAAGCGGTTATGCTTACCAACCTGACAAATTTCACAAATATGAACATTATGCTAAAAGGACCAATTTGATGGGCTTGGTATTAGCCTTCATAATAAAGACACAGCGGGATATTTATGTGACGCAATATGTGATAACACATCAATAGTAACAGAAGTGTTCTAGTGATAATGGGAGTAAAGGTGGTGTTACTTATGTAATAATGCAGTTTTAAAAAAGTGAGTAACCATGTAAATGGTGGAGTGGCAGTACTGGAATAAGCATAATGGATTTAAAAGTGCTCGCAATGGTGTAGCATTAATAATGTAACAATGGTAGTGATGATGTAACAATAGCCAGGATGACAGTTGAGAGCAACGGTTGGGTTCCCGGAAGAAGAAACCCCATTCACTTTCTCTATTGGGGAATTGTCTTTTTTAAATGATAGCTACTAGGTTATTAGCCAATAGTATATGCAAATGTTTCATTTTAAACATCAAAATGGCTCAAAAGGAAACATTTTACACGGCAAAAAATTATTTCTTACTTAATTTTTTTCGTCTTGTTTCCAGCCAAATTATCTAAAAATTCTTATATCAAAAAGGATTTTCTAGACATGTAAAAATAATTTTCTTGTTTTCAGAAAAAAAACAAAAACAAATCAAAATTAAGTGAGTTTTTGCTTAAAACAAGCAAAATAATCTGCCAAAGGGGTAAGCAAAAAAAAAATCTTATTTCAAACAGAAAACCCATTTTCTTTGCCCACTGGCAGATTATTTTGCTTGTTTCAAGTAAAAACACACTTAATCTTCTGAAAACAAGAAAATAATTTTTACTTGTCTACTTTTTGGCTGGAAACAAGAAAAAATCTAAGTAAGAAAAGCATTTTTTG
Source organism: Garra rufa (assembly GCF_049309525.1). Classification (NCBI taxonomy): domain Eukaryota; kingdom Metazoa; phylum Chordata; class Actinopteri; order Cypriniformes; family Cyprinidae; genus Garra; species Garra rufa. The sequence goes on along the minus strand of NC_133362.1, from coordinate 24,170,450 downwards.
CTGTGTACTTTAAAGCAAATAAAATTAGAAGCAAAAACATAAGGGTGTATTGGTCCAGACCAAATACAATGCTGTTTTTTATTTATTTATTTATTTATTTATTTTTTATTTTTTGGTGTGGTTTGCTTTCACACTGCCCTTTTTGCAAGTGAACCAGAAATTGTAAACAAAACCACATGTATGCTATGCAGTGTTGGGTAAAGTTACTTATAAAAGTAATGCATTACAATATTGTGTCACTCTAAACCAGGGATCATCAAATCTGGACCACGAGATCCATTTTCCTGCAAAGTTTAGCTCTTAGGTTAGGGTTAGGGTTAGGGTTAGGGTTAGGGTTAGGCAAAGACATTGATTAATATGCAAAGACATTGGTTAATAAAATGGGATAAATACATAAAGGAAACAAAAATTAACTGGCATTACTTTTTTGAAAAGTAACTCAGGTATTTTCTTGTAAATGAAAAAGTTATGCATTACTTTAATAGTTACTTGAAAAAAGTAATCAGATTACGTAACTCGTTACATCCAACACTAGTGCTAAGTTCATCCACTGATTGGTTCATTCATTCAACCGTACAAGAGTTTGTTTGGAAACGGACTGAGACCACCTCTTCAGAAGGGTCTGGGTATGGTTGTTTGGTCGGCACCCGAGTTCGATTGTTGTATTCACACCTGCTCAAAATTGAGTTTGATTCAATCAAACAAAACATAACAGGTGTGAATACACCCTAAAACATGCTAACAACTCTAAAAAAAAAAAAAAGAAAAGAAAAATTCTGTCTAAACGTAAGTCACTCAAACATCGATTTATACAAACAAATCCATTTCTAAACCAAATTAGCATCAAATCAGCATGTTAGAATGATTTTTGAAGTATCAAGTGACACTTGAGTAATAATAGATGCTGAAAATCCACCTTCACCTTCATTTTAAAATATATTAAAATAGTAAACATGTTGACCATGCTGACTTAATGTCAGAATATAGTTATGAATCATCTAGATCTTTGAAAATCAAAAAGCAACAGTGGAAGCTCAAGTATAAAGTACTAAATAAGCCATAATGGCAAATCACTCCGAAGCCAACATTGTGACTCATTTTCTAAGCAGTCTCATTGAATTTATTTTTATTAAGCTAGAAACTTGATCTTTTTCTGTAAGCTTTTCAACCTCTGTATTCTGCGTGATGCCCCCAGATATGTGCCTGCTGAATGATTTCAAAGAGACTTGAGTTAATCAAAACCAGGGGCTCGCCAATCAGTGATCACAAACACTCAGAAAAAGACAGACAGACAGACAGACAGATAGATACAAGCAGCACCAGGGAGGAAGTGAATAGGGGTATGGGAGTGTATGGAAGATTTCTGATGAGTAACTATAAGATAAAATCACATTCTTGTGTTGTCCTTTCTGATACATATCTTGTGCAACACATTTTCACTGTTTCATACCCACCCTCATACCCACCCCATCCTCATGTTATTCTAAACCTGTATGACTTTCGGTGGAATATGAATAATGACTGAGGCTGACATTCTGCCTACATATTTCATTTTAAACTGACAGAATGTTTATTTTTGGTGAACTATTCCTTTAACTAAACATTTAACCAACCCATAAACTATAATCAACATATTTGTGCAAAATTTAAAGTTGAAGAAATGTCTTTCTTTTAAATTTAATTGTCACATCCCATAAACTGAATTGGATGGACACAATAGAATTCACTGAATTTCACAAATAATAAATAAATAAATAAATCAACACTTTATGGGAAAGGAAGTGTTCTTCTACAATGGTCCACTAATTTTATTTACATATGATGAACAATATTAACTAAATACAAATTTCTGTCTATAATTTTTTTTTTTATAAAACTTTCAGTGTTTGTCTTGACAAATTTTGCTTTTTAACTTAAAACTGCAGTTTTACAAATGTATTTGTGTTTTCCTACTTCCATAAATTTCGATTTTTTTTTTTTTCAAATCTTTTTGCAAACTCAAATAAAATTAAATTTCACTTCAGTTCAGATTCAATTCAATTCTATCCCTGCTACTCAAACATCAGTGAACAAGGGTGCTTTCGCACTAGCACTTTTGGTGCGCAGCCGGGGTGGATTGACATCAGAGCTCGATTTGTTCGTATGATGTGAATGTTGTCTTCTGAACTTGGGTGCACATTCATTAATCGTAGCCGAGTCTGCTAAAAAAGGGTGGTCTTTAGAGCATTTGCAGTATATTCGCAAGACAGACTTAAAGGAGTAGTTCACTTTCAAAACAAAAATGTACAGATAATGTCCTTACCCCCTTGTCATCCAAGATGTTCATGTCTTTCTTTCTTTAGTCGTAAGGAAATTATGTTTTTTGAGGAAACGTTTCAGGATTTCTCTCCATATAATGGACTTCTATGGTGCCCCCGAGTTTGAATTTCCAAAATGCAGCTACAAAGGGCTCTAAACGATCACAGCTGAGGAAAAAAGGGTCTTATCTAGCAAAATGATTGGTTATTTTCTAAAAAAAAATTACAATTTATATACTTTTTACCCTCAAATGCTCGTCTTGTCTAGCTCTGTGTGTACTCCGTGTAGAGATTAAAAAGTATATAAACTGTAAATGTTTTTAGAAAATAATCGTTTTACTAGATAAGACCCTTCTTCCTCAATTTGGATCATTTAGAGCCCTTTGAGGTTGCATGTAAACTGCATTTTGGAAGTTCAAATTCGGGGGCACCATAGAAGTCCATTATATGGAGAGAAATCCTGAAATGTTTTCCTCAAAAAACAATTTCTTCAACACTGAAGAAAGAAAGACATCTTGGATGGCAAGGGGGTGAGTACATTATCTGTAAATTTTTGTTCTGAAAGTGAACTACTCCTTTAAGTGCCGTTATGTACTGAAGCTTTGGAAACAAAACCAACGGTTCAAAAACATGACTATATAGGATGACATCAATCTATAACTACTAATCTAATAATCTATAACTGAACTATACATCTGTAAGACCACCAAAACTGACAACATACCAAAAACTCCAATTTAACAGCACATTAAACATTAACATGACCATTTTAACTCAAATATTCAATCTTTTCTATGCGATTTTACTGTCAAGTTCACATTCTCCCATATCTGCAGTCGCTGGCGCCGAATTATCTGCAATGATCTAAATCACAATTGTACAATAGGAGATTATTTTTCCTCAGGAGCTTTCTGGTTAGACTGCTCGACAGGAGCGTAGAGATCCGAATCAATTACCGAGGTCAGGTTGGCCTTAGGAGCACTTCTTAGAAAGTCTTATTCTTGTTATGCAAGCCTGCTCAGTATATTAGAGCTGATTTCGATGGACAGTGTATAATGTATGATATATTAATCTCCACTATTTCAATTTCTGAGACCGGGGCTGTAAAATTGTTATGCTGCATATCTAATTCTCTTTTTTCCCCTGTTCCCCCTGAATAGCCGATTTATGCCTCTCTCAGAAGCTGGGGTGCAGCTCCCATTGTGGACCCTATGGTACATTAAGAACAGCCAACATCAGCTCTCAAATCTTATCTTGTTAAATCAGACAAACGCAAGTGGCTGAAAGGGAGAGAATTAATGGGAAGGATGCTGGAGGGAGAGAACGGAGCGTTTTAATGCAGGGCGTGTGTGTGTGAGTGTGAGAAGAGGACTCGGCTGAGCGAAGATGGGTATCTGCCGTCAGGGTTGCAGTTACGCTGCCGGCGTCTTGGGTTCATCTCCCTGCCGTTCGCTGTGTCGATTGTGCCGTAGCTGATGTATTTAATTCATCTAGAAGTGTGATAGTTTATGACAGAAGATGCGGAAAGTGTGTTCAGAGATGCTTGCAATGAAATATATTGTGGTCTATTGTAAAAGAGAAAGACGGGAATGTAAATAAGTAATTGATGGGTTTCTGGTTAGTTTCTTGATTAAACACTGCATGCTTAGCTATGAAAAGTTGTCTCTTCAACAATCCTCGCAAACCACTCCTAGCAGTCTCTTCCTCTCTCTCTCTAGAGTCATTCATACCAAGGATGATAACTATAACTATCAAGTTTTAAAAAGGTCATGAACTGCCTTATTTTATTATTTTGTACGATTCTCTGAGCTCCACTTGTAATGTTATAAAGATTTTTACATCATCACTTATAGGCTATTTTCTATCCTATTTTGATCCCTCTCATCAGATAGCTGTGTTTGAATAGGTGTAGCAGATTGTAGACTCATACTGTAAGTTAACACCCACCATTATGATTGGCTAATATGAATTTGTGGGCGGGGATAAACAGGCAGTGATGTAGAAGCAGGCGTTGATGATCTTCTGTGGTTGACGTAATAGTGTGGTTTAGCCGCACTATTACGTTGTAAATAGTGTGGCTAATAATTAAATTGTTAACAATATCTCAAGTGCAATTTATGAGATTTGTAGTATTTTGAATCCAATTTTTCTTTGTTAATAGCAAAAAGTTGACCATACTGATTTTAAAGTTAAGGATTCATTAGTTTGAATATATATTAAACCAAAAACTATCATAACATCTTAGCTGATAATTCAGTATACTTTATGTTTTGGTAGTGACAGTAATATTTTGGTATGGCAACCACATCACATTGCAGAATTTGAGCTCACATACTAAAAAAGAAAAATTGCATAACTGTACTAAAATGTTGTTTATTTCCCCGAAATATGAGGATGTTTTTCCTTTTGTCACTACCGAAAAAAATTATTACATGTTTCAGTAGTGACAATTCTATAGGATAACACCCAAAAAAACAAAGCTCAAAGATGCTAATCAGCATATAATTAGCTAGCACCGTTCTGAACAGTGGTATACAAATAATAATAAGAAAGATAGAATAATAAGAAAGTGTGCTTAATTGCAAAAAAAAAAAAAAAAACGTGTTCGGTAGTGATGTTATTTAAAGTTACACACTTTTGAACACATTTACCTTAAAATGATGAGACCTATCTACTATCTACAATAGACTAAAACATAAACAGTTTCGGTAGTGACATGAAAAATGCAGGACACATTTTTCAAAATTTACAAAGAAAATCTAAAATTAATATATTTTTTTGAACTCTACTTTTAAAATAATCAAAACGATACTTTTAAAAACAAAAATGGGAAAACAATATATATATTATTTTATATATATTATTCTTACTAATATTTTAAATATTATTGTAGGTTCCAAAAGATAATAAAAGGACCTTAATAAACATCTAAGATATGTTTAAATGTTTGTTTGTTTGTTTGTTTGTTTTTTTTGGGGGGGGGGGCAGCAGTTTGCTGTAGAATGGCCCATATAAGGATGTTTTTTATAGCACAAAGACATACACTCTTAAAAAATAAAGGTGCTTTAAAAGGTTCTTCACAGGGATGCCATAGAAGAACCATTTTTGGTTCCACAAAGAACCATTCAGTCAAATGTTCTTTAAAGAACCATCTCTTTCTTACCTTTTTGTAATCTGAAAAACCTTATTTCACCATAAATAACCTTTTGTGAAACAGAAAGGTTCTTCAGTTGTTAAAGGTTCTTTATAGAACCATTTAGATCAAAAAGGTTCTTCTATGGCGCAGTGAAGCACCTTTATTTACCTTAGTGTATGTCAAACGATCAAATTAATTTTGATTTCTCAGTTCATGACTGCTTTAATAATTCTTCTAACTCTATAAAAATAAAGACGTTCACACCACAAATATAACAATAGCGATACAAAGGAACGGATATCATCGGAATCACTTAGAATCCACCCCAGATGATAAAACTTTAGTTAAAGTCTAGCTTAAGTTTCCTTAAGGTTACGGTTTCAGATACAAGCTCACTGGTCTTCATAAAAACTATGAGAATGACTGTGAAAAAATGCAAACCAAAGCCATGATAACCAATGAAAACAAAACAATCCAACAATTTTGTAGAGCAAGAACAAACAAAAACAGTCAAGTCAAGTGATTCCCTGGCATGTGTACGTGTACCCCAGGGGGTCCTTAAAGCAGCTTCCGGGTGGTACTTGGATTTAAATTTTGCTTTGTTAAACTTTTGTCTTCGGTGTCTGCAAGTCATAACTTCTCATTAAAATGTGTCCAAATGACAGAGAATGCGTTCGTGGGTGATATTTCATACTTGAGCTTCTGTGGTATTTAAATTCCACCGTACAGAGAGTACAAATTAGTTTGAGCACTTTTGTTAAACATCTCATCTGGGTTTCATTTTATAAATACATTTGCTCTTACATCTTCCTAAAAAGTTTTTCTGCAACGATCAACTCAAACAGACTTGAGTGTCTTATTACATTAAGAGGAAGCTACTTGGTCAGTCTCTTTCTCTAGCAGCACTGATTATTATTATTTGATCATAATAATGACCACTTTAGAGATGTTCTGGAAAATACACTAGAATTTTTGATCAAATAAAACCTTGGAATGAAGACCATCCTACCAACTCACATAAAACAAAATATTGAGGTAACTTTTATATATTAATGATGAAGATTGGGAAACACTGGTCAAAGCCTAGTCTAGTCTAGTTATAGATAAATACATTAAAGTGCTAATCTGAAATTTGGACGTGGGTCCCATTACAGAGCCAGAGTACATATTCTCTGGTATCATTGCTATTCTGTCAGAAGAAGCCGTCCAGGCCCTGAGGTCGTGATACAGGGTCCACAGTGGAGGGGCTAATTTGATTGTGGCAGAACAATGGCACTGTAGCCTCCCTCCTAGAAACGCATACTAATTACAAAGCCTGCCCTTGATCCTGACCTTGGTGGGTCACTTAGCAGTTGTGATCTGTCTCTGACTCTTAATAAAGTCTCGTTCACCCTTGTGAACCAGAGTGGCAGCCTCTCCTCTCTCTTCTTGGTTTTTCTCTCGCTCGCTCTGCCTCTCTCTCCGTCCCTAATTACCAGCATGCTAAGCGGGCAGAGACATAATGACTGGGGCCATCACTCTCTCAGTGCCTTGCAAAACCAATTCCAATGACAATCGTTTCAAATGAACTGCAACACTCACTTGCTGTCCTGAAGGGGGGAAAAATAAAATAAAAAAAGAATTAAAAAAAAAAATTAAATGGAGAATAATGTGGGTGGTACTGCAGCGTAGTTGGAAAACATGTTATTGGAAATTCAGAAACACTCAGACACATTAAAAGGATGGAACTAATAATAATTTATAATAAAATAAAATAAAAATACAAAAACACTACTACAAATACTGCTACTACTACTATTCTTCTTCGTTTTAAAATATTTTTACTACTACTACAAATATTAATTATTATTTTTTAGATTTTTTTATTGCGACTATTACTATTACTACTACTAATAATAATAATAATTATTATTATTACTGCTACTACTACTATTACAATTTATATTAATGATAATGATAATACCAATAATAATAATAATACTTATTATTATTATTACTACTACTGCTACAACTATAAATAATACTACTACTAGCCTATTACTACTAGTACTACTAATAATAAAAGGTATATGAATGATAACGATAATACCAATAATAATAATAATAATAATAATCAAATAATAATAATTTATTATTATCATTAGTAGTAGCAGTAGTAGCAATACTACTACTACTACTACTAATTATTATTAATAATAACAATAAAACAGCAACAATAATAATTACAATAATTTACTATTATCATTAGTAGTAGTAGCAATACAAATATACTACTACTACTACTACTACTACTAATAATAATTTTTGAAACTACTACTAATAATAATCATCATCATAAATTATTATTATTGTTATTAGATTTTTATGAATATTGCTACAAAAAAACAACTACTAATAATAATAACAACAATAATTATTATTATATTTTTATTACTATTGCCACAACAACAAAAACGAATACTACTACTACTACTACTACTACTACTAATAATAATAAATAATAATAATAATATTACTACTAACACTACAAATACTACTACTTATAATTATTGATAGTTTTACTACTACTGCTACAACAACAACTACTAATAATAATAATACATAATAACTATTATTATTATTATTATTACTACTACTATTTCTACTTATTTTTATGATTATATTACTATATTTTTACTACTACTACTACTACTACTAATTTATTATTATTATTATTATTACTACTACTACTACTGATACAATTACTAGTATTTATTATTATTATTATTATATTACTATATTTTTACTACTACTGCTAATAATAATAATAATGATAATTATTTTTTTTGTACTACTGCTACAACGACTACTAATTATTATTACTATTAACTATTATTATCTTTTTTTAAAAATTCGAATAAATAATTATAAATAATAAAATAAAGTAAAATAAAAGTAAGTAAAATAAAATAAAATAAAATAATCACAAATCGCAAAGCTGTCAAATCCTCAATTTTATCCAACTGTTTGGACAAGGTAAGGTAATCTTCAAGATAATTAGAAATAACTAAACTTTTTCCCTTCATGAACTGGCTTTAGACAAAGCATTGGTACTGTGCAAACATCATCATTTTGTTGTTAATATTGTGTGCATTTGGCATAACGGTCCTTTGCATCACACCTCTGCACTATAAACACATACATGCATCACTCCTTCTGCATTATGAAGCAAATGTCATTATTTTTGCATAAAACTATTTACATTTTTTTCTTCTCCCAGAATTTCCTCTAACAGCATGCAGGCATTATGAGTAGTCGATGAAGCCCTCGTTCTGTGGGCTAGAGTGAGAGTGCAGGTTTAAAATGCAACCCCAGGAGGCCAAACAATAAGCCTGTGACAGGGAAGAGAGGGGGGAGTCCAGACAGTCAAGAATAATGGCTGCATCTTTCAAGTTGGATCAGGTCCTTCTGTAATGAAGAGAGGAGCTCTTTTCCTCTTGTGTGACAGCGACAGCGAGAGAGAGAGAATCATCTTGGGTCTCGGTCTCTCCGGTGTGGGATATGCAGAGACCGAATGAGGAAGAGAGAGAGAAAGAACAGCAGGGAGGCTGGGATAATTACACACTGTTTGTGCATCCAGGAATACGAATCCGGAATGCTGGCGTGACGGCGAAGAGACTGAGCGCTGATGCTGTTTTTAATGAAAACAAAAAGAAAAAAACACATTATTTACTCCTCTCAGATCGTTTACTCTTTTTACAGTGTCACAATTAATTGTACTACAGAACAGAGGCTTGTGTTTACATATATGCGTGTGTATATATAGTTTCAGATGCTTTGGTTCTCTAATTCTCTTCTTGTTTAGTCTTCTCTTCCCTGAGTTGAAGTGTGTTCACACTTGGTAGCCGACAGCGAGAGAACAAGCCGTGATTTCAGCGGTAATCTACCCTGCGGCCCACTCCGGTTCCTTTAAAGGAGGGGACGGGCGCACACACAAGCACACATTGACGAATAAACAGCAGCCGGCTCAGAGAGGATGAAAGAAAGTGAGTTCTCACTGCTAACTGCACCTCCTTGCAGTTCATTTTCATGCAACAAATACTGAATATTTATTAAGTGGCAGGAACCACAGTTTGCTACACATCCACTTTAGACCAGTGTTTTTTAGTATTATTTGAAATGTTATTAAAGTATTGTAAAAAATAAAAGTATTGTCCAAATATATATATATATATATATATATAGAGAGAGAGAGAGAGAGAGAGAGAGAGAGAGAGAGAGAGAGAGAGAGAGAGAGAGAGATTGATTGATTGAAAAACAACTTTTATTACAATTAACAAATTAAAACCATCTCCAATTATTAAATTACAATTTCACAATCTTTAGATTATTAAAAAAATAAACCCAACTCTCCATCACTGTCAACCCCACAAAGAACATCTCCAACAGACCATTTCTCAACAAAAGCCTGCAAATTACTAGTTACTTTATGATAAACAAACTCAATTCTTAGGCGAGATTCTAATATTCCAAGAAAAACCTGATCAGCCTCTTTTGACCCTTTATTCTGAATTTTATTTTTTCTGGAAAGCCATATAGAAAGTTTAGCCATTCCAAAAACAAAATTCATCAAAACGTGTTTTTGTTTTCTCTTAACAGAATACTTTGGTCCAAAAATAAATAAAGGAAAAGAAAAACTTTCCCCCCATTTCAAACACCACTGTTCTAACAAATTAAATAACACCCCCAATCTACCACAACCACAAAATAAATGCACCAAAGTTTCATTCTGAAAACAAAAAAGACATTCCACTCCTTGACTAGGATCTAAATGGGCTACATGTTTATTAGTGGCTATGGCCCCATGAACTATTCTCCATTGAAGATCTCCTGTTCGTTTATCGATAGGCATCTTATATAAAGATCTCCAACATCCCTTCACTAAGTGATCAGGGCCAAAAAAATCAATCCACTTTGTTGTTTTCATTCCTTCGAAAGATCTGTTATGGAGTAATTTCACACACAATACATACGCTTCCTTCTTACCCAACTCTTCAAATGAACTTAAATGCAAATTTGTAAATGAAAGAAACCCATTTTCCAAACCAATCCATTCATTCACAGTTGAGGATAAATTGAGGTATGGAAAAATATATTCACCCCCATCCTCCCACTGATTAACCATATCAAGATCTTCAGCAAACTTTCTTAAAGACTGTGGCAATGATTCACAAACTTCTACCACAATTCTTTTCATCAATCTTTCAGATCTTATGTTTGCTAGTTGTCCTAATTCAACAAGGGATGAATGTGTAGCTTTTAAAAAATGGCCTAACTTTGTGCAACCAGCCTCTCTAAGTGCTGAACGCAGACTGGCAGAATTTAAAGAATTTACATTAACAAGTTCATTAAAAAAGAGTGGCTCTTCAAAGATCCACATACCAGGCATTGCACCAGGATCTCTTGATACTTTCAAAATTTGCCACGCCTGCAAAACTGAATCATAAAAAGATGGTAAACCTGTGACTTGTACCTCTTCAAGTTTCAGCAAAAATAACTGTTTACTATAACCCAACCTCCCAACCTTCTGTAAAAGCATTTTTGCAGTTTCATGCCATCTCAAACCATTTCCATACAATAAACTTTGTGCAGTTTTAAGTCTAAAAGCCACTATTCGGGAAGATAAATCAACAAGTCCTTGACCTCCCTCACAAAGCGGGAGATAAAGAGCAGCAGCTCTAATCCAATGATACCCTGACCAAAAAAAATCTACAATTATCTTCTGTATTCTTGTAATCAAAGCCTTAGGTGGATTTAAAACCATAACTTTATGCCAAAGCATTGAAGCAACCAAATTATTGATTACTAAAACACGTCCTCTATAAGACATCTGAGGAAGCAACCATCTCCATTTAGAAAGTTTTGCACATACCTTCTCAATTACTCCCTCCCAGTTCTTTTCTTGGAATTGTTGTGTGCCAAGAAAAACACCCAACATTTTTATCCCATTACTTTCCCACTTCAACCCACCAGGTAAACAGGGCATCTTTTCTTCCCTCCACTGTCCCACTTTTAAAGCCTCACATTTACCCCAATTAACTTTTGATGAGGAAGCCTTCTCATAACATTTTAAAGCCTTCACAATTGTGAGTATATCTTTTTCATTTTTAACAAATATGTTAACATCATCTGCATAAGCAGATATAGCTAAAGGTGAATCAGTTTTACAACCTGGTAAAGTAAAACCAGTTAAATGCTTTCTTAAAAAACATAAAAGAGGTTCAACAGATAATGAGTAAAGCTGTCCAGAAATAGGGCAGCCTTGCCTTATTCCCCTTTTGACCGGTATTGGTCGACTAAGGCCCCCTCCAACCTTGAGCATACAAGATGCATTGTTATAAAGAAGACTCAGCCATGCTATAAATTTCTCTCCAAACCCAAAAGCTTTAAAAACAGAAAACAAAAAATCATGATCTATTCTATCGAAGGCTTTCTCTTGGTCAAGGGATAAAATTCCAACATCTTGATCATACACATTACACACATCAATCACATCTCGCATTAAAAACAAATTGTCCATTATAGTCCGATCTGGAATGCAATATGTCTGATCCGTATGTACAAGTAATCCTATATAAGGCTTCAATCTGTTAGACAAGGCTCTAGAGAGCACTTTATAATCTGTGCACAAAAGAGCAACAGGCCTCCAGTTCTTAAGTTCAGTTAAATCTCCCTTTTTAGGAAGTAATGTTAGGACAGCCCTTGTGCAAGAAACCGGGAGTACATTATTATCATACGACCTCATTAGAACCTCGTGCAAATCGGTTCCAATGACTCCCCAAAAATGTTTATAAAAATCAATAGTAAGTCCATCTATTCCAGGTGCACGTCCAGATGCCAGTTGATTTACAGCTGTAGTGAGTTCTTCGAGGCTTAAGTCCATATCCAGATCAGCTTTTTCAACATCATTAAGTTGAGGAAGATCTTCTAAAAGATCCTGGACACATTGTTCATCACATTGTTCCTTGCCATACAACTCAGTATAAAAGTCCAAAGCACAACTTCTCATTTCCACTCCATCTGTTGTTACATGACCATCTGGACATTTTAAACATGTCATGCGCTGATCTTTTACAGAATTTTTCTCCAAGTTGAAGAAGAAAGTACTTGAGGCATCCATGTCTTTCAACTGAATATATCTTGACCTCACAAGAGCTCCTTTCACTTTTTCATGCAGCAAGGAACTCAACTCCAGCCTCTTTGTGTGCAATTCGTCATTATTTCCAACCTCCTCGCCATTTAAAAGATTGTGTTCAATGTGTCTTATGGCCCGCTCAACCTCCTCTATGGCCTGTTTTAACATAACAGAAGAAAAAGAGGTATACTGTTGACAAAAAATTCGAATTTGAGCCTTCCCAACTTCCCACCACTGATTTAAAGACTCAAAAGAACTCTTTTTAACTCGCCACTTAACCCAGAAAATCTTAAAATTCTCACAAAAAAAATCATCTTGGAGTAATTTATTATTAAAATGCCACTGAGATCTATTAACTACTTGCTTCAAGAGAAAAGACACAATAATAAGATGATGGTCAGAGAAACCCACAGGTCTAATAGAGCTATCAATTAACTTGGATCTAAGCCCTTGTGACATGTAAAATCTATCCAATCTAGCTGCACTTACTCTACCATCGACAACCTTTACCCATGTATATTGTTTTTCATTTGGAAATTTAGTTCTCCATGCATCAATTAAATCAAAATGAAGTAATATTTTTTTTAGGTTTTTACTGGATTGTAAATGTGGCTCTTCACTAAGCCTATCAATATTAAAATCAACAGTACAATTCCAGTCTCCTCCCAAAATAAAATAATCACAATCACTTTGTTCAAGACTTTTCTTTATAATATTGAAAAAATCTATTCTTTCCGTCCCAATATTGGGAGCATAAATGTTAATAAAACAATATAATGAACCCTCTATATCAGCTTTAACCAATAAACCTCGACCATTGACTAACATGCAAGAATTTAAAATCTTCACTTTTAAACTGTTAGAGAAGAGCACAGCCACCCCTCCACTAACATTACTCCCATGATTTAAAAATAGTTGGCCACCCCAAAATAAACCCCAATCAACTTCATCTTTTATAGTGCTATGCGTTTCTTGGAGAAAAATCACATCAAGTTTGTTCATACGGACTATCTCCTTTACCAATTCTCTCTTCTGTCTATCCCTCCCACCATTTATATTTAAAGAGCCTACTCTTAAACTCCCCATTGAGAAAAAGAGAAAGAGGGACAGACAGAGAAAAAAAGAAACAAAATTGTGCAGCATGATCAAGACAGACATCACCTATTTTTTTGCTAAAAGCTTTTTACACTTTCTAGTTTTATTTGACTTGGAGACCTTTTTCAATGCAGTGACATGTTTCCTCAATCGATACCTCTTCCTCTCATCTAACAAATCCAAACCAACCATTTTTTGCAAACCTGCAACCGACCTGATGAATTTTTCTGTGTCAGCAAAGTAGTCATCAACCTTAACAGACTGTCCAAAAGTTTCATCGAGAAAATTATTAATTTCCTCTAATGAATACAGATCTCTCGACCTGACTGACCCATCAAATCCTTCTCCATCTGACTCATCTTGTTCCATTTCTTCAACATCACTTTCAACTTGATTTCTATCACTTGACACAGTTTCTACATCCTTTTGGTTATTTTCAACAACAACATCCTTCAAAACAGGCACACTTTTATCCATGGTTTCACTTGCATTCATTCCTTCTCCTGTATTTTCACCTTCTTTTAATGTCACTACAGCTTCATCAACGGGAACTGACTGCTCTAAAACCTCAGTAACTTTTTCAGTTTCTTTATTAGTCTCTACCATCTCATTAACTACACTTAACATCTGTTCACCATGAGAAGTAGAATTACTGCACGAAGCTATGACTCTTTGCCCATCAACTTCATTCGGTTGTTCTATAGGTCTCTCTACACGTTCAACTTGTGCTCTATGAGGGCAGGTAAGACGTTTGTGCCCCACGTCCCCACATTCGAAGCACTTCATGCTCCCTGAACTAGCAAACACAGTATAATAACCTCCCCCATACTTTATCTTGAACGAAACGTCCAAAGACTGTGTCTGAGAATCCAAAAACATGAACACTTGCCTCCTAAGTGAGATCACATGTTTTAAACGAGCATCTTTACATCCAAGAGTCACCGTCTTAATACCACTTGCAAATTTTCCAAACCTACGCAATTCTTGTTCAATCAACTCATTAGGGATGAAAGGTGGAACCCCTGAAATAACTACCCTTGTAGAAGGAACAGATAACGGCGAAACTTGAACAAACGTATCATTGATAAAGACCCCGCTTTCAATCAAGGCATGAACCAAACGTTCTTCTTTCAAAAAAACAACAGCAGCTTTATTCATCCGAGAAGCATATGAGATGTTGTCATAACCAATTTGTTCGCCTACCGCAAGCAAAGCCTCTTCCATTGTGACACCGGGATGCGTGATAAACCGAACCCCGTGTCCAATGGACAGCGGCGGCGTCACCAGGGACGCCATTCCCCGCGAACTTTCAAACAATACAATCAGCACACTTGTCCACCGTAAACAGAAACAAAGAAAGCAATAAATGATGGCTTACCTTTCTCATGCGTGTGAAAAACAGAAAAAGATCTCACCACAACAGTGTACCAAACAGTATCAAACAGCTAGCTCTCCATCCACAACACTCGCTCACACAAACGGAAACCGGAAAGCCCGAGAGAGAGAGAGAGAGAGAGAGAGAGAGAGAGAGAGAGAGAGAGAGAGAGAGAGAGAGAGAGAGAGAGAGAGAGAGAGAGAGAGAGAGAGAGAGAGAGAGAATGTTTAGATTTTTTTGTTTTTGTTTTTAGTATTTTTTTTTTACTTAAGTTTTAGTAGCTGACAAAAAAATTGTTTGTCAAATGTTTCCTAATATTTACAATAAGTTTTATTTCAGTTAACAAAAACGGTTTTCAGTTTTCAAGTTTCGGTTTTCAAGTTTTATTTAGAAATGATTTTTTTTTTAGTAATTTTATTTTATTATTATTTTTTATATTGCTAATTAGCTAGAATTAATTTTGGTTTTAGTCATTTTAGTACTTTAACTCAAATTTATTTTAATTAGCTGCCAAGGAATTTTTTTTTTGTTTAGGTTTTTTTATTTAATATTTATATTTTCTTTTATGTCAGCTTTATTTTAATGACCAAACAATATTTATTAGTTTTAGTTCTAGTATTTATTAAGAATTTTCAAATATCTTTTAATTTTAGTTTTAATTTAATTTAATTTAATTTTAGTTTTATTTAAAAAAATAAAAATGAAATTTGCTTGAATAATTTTTGTTTTAGTCATTTTAGTACTTTAACTTGAATTGGCTGCCAAGGAAACTTTTTTTTTTGTTTTGTTATATTTATATTTGACATTTAGTCAGTTTTATTTTAATTACCAAAAAAAAAAAAAAAAATAGTTTAAGGTATATAACATTTATATACTGTTCTAGTATTTATTAACAATTTTCAATATTTTTTTTATTTTCATATTTTTGTTTTTATTTAAATTTTATTTATTTTACATTTTTTAATTAATTGGCTTAAATTAAGTCATTTTACTTCTTTAACTTTAATTTATTTCAATTAGTTGGCAAGGAAACATTTATATATATATTTTCTTATATCTTACTTTATGCCAACTTTATTTAAAAAAATATATATATATATTTTAGTTTTAGTTTTATTATATTATATTTATATACTGTTCTGGTATTTATTAACATTTTTTCAATTATCTTTTATTTTCATTTTTTATTTTAATTTAAGTTTCAATCAAAAGTCATTTTAAATTGTTAGTTTTAGTTAATTTTAGTACTTTAACTTAAGTTTACTTACAATTAGTAAATTAATTCAATTAGCTAATTTAATATTTATTTCTACTATTTATTAATAATTTTCTATTCAATTCGATAGATATACAGACAGATAGATGATAGATATATAGACAGACAGACAGACATTTTTGCCAAGCAACATTTTTAGTTAACTAACATTTATATTTTACTTTATGTCAGCTTTATTTTAAATACCAAAAAACAACATTTAATAGTTTTAGTTAACAAAAACAACACAGTGCTAGATGGTTGTTTTCCTCCCCTGTATTTTCCCGATTTTCTCACCATTGGCAGGTCTCGCAAAAAAGTTAATTCGGAAACCCCGCATATGCATGAGTGACCACAGTAAACTCGGTCAGTCCCGCAACGCACAGCATGAGTGTAAAACGTCCACCGGGTGCGCTGTAATGAAGAGCTGTTTCATTCCCCCGACCGTCAGGGTCCTCTCTCAATGAATACCACACTTACTGTATCATCTATCAGTCCTGGCAGCCACACTGTCACACACAACTTCCTGCTCTTCGCGTGTGTGTGTATGTGCGGTGCAGTGAGGCCTGGGCTGCGGTGGGCTATAATGAGGCCCTTTGGTGGCTGTAAAGACTAGAGAAGAGAGAGAGAGGAGAAATCGCACATATAGCTCTATTTGTCTTACAAATATCACACTAACTACCAATTACAGCACCATAAACCTCCTGCCTACTGCTTACCTCCCTACCCATAATGCAGGACACACAGATGCACTGGGCTAAGCCTCCTCTCTCTCTCTCTCTCTCTCTCTCTCAGCTGGTGTGGTAGAAGAAGCTGTGGTCGTTGATGCAGGAAGCACAATCAATGAGGCTGGTAATGAGGTCTTTCTTAAAGAGTAGAGGGGCTGCTGGATTAATACTAGGATAGAAACCGAACAGGGCAAACCTGGCACTGTCACTTCCGGTTTTAAAACTGAACTCAGGCCAAGGGTTGAAGCTGGCAGCAAATCACTGCAAAAGAACTCTGTAATAAAAGGCCTGTATGCATTAATAAAATATATATATATATATTAAGTCATTTTAATTTGCATTAAACCTGAAAATTACTGTTTGTTTAAAGGTCTGACACAATTTTGAAAACAACAGTTTAAGAAAAAAAATTAGAAAGAAAAGAAAGGATTAGATTAAAATTTTTGATTATGAGATTAAAGAAATACATTTTGAGGAAAAAAAGGTGAAACTAATCATGTGAATCACAACTTTTCACTTCACTTTTCATCCTGATATAATAATTTGTCATAGATTGACAGAACTATAGATAAAATGACAGACAGACAGATAGACAGATACATAGGTAGATTTTTTTGTGTTTTTACAATTTATGTTATTTAGTAACAATTTTAAATGATCTGTTATTTTCATATGTTCAGTTTTCATTTTAATTTAAGTTTTATTTAAAAATTAAAATTGCAATTTTTTTAGTTAGTTAGTTTTAGATTAATTAGTTAATTTTAGTACTTTAACTTAAGTTTCTTTCAATTAGTAAATGAATACAATTAGTTAATTTAATATTTATTTTATTTATACTGTTCTACTATTTATTAACAATTTTCAATTATCTTTTTTTTCATATTTTTAGTTTTCATTTTAGCTTAAATTGTAAAATGTTTTGACAATTATGTTATTTTTTATTGTTATTTTTTGTCATTTTAATTAGTTTATATATATATATATATATATATATATATATATATATATACACACACACACACACACACACACACACACATGTATATATATATATATATATATATATATATATACACACACACACACACACATATGTATATATATATATATATATATATATATATATACACATATACATATATATATATACACATATATACATACATACATACACACACATACACATATATACATACATACATACACACATACATATATATATATAATATCTGCTGTATTTTTTGTACTTTAACTTACATTTATTTAAATTAGCTGCCAAGGCAACATTTTAACTTTTTGTTCAGGTTTTTTAATCTAATATTTATATTTTACTTTATGTCAGCTTTATTTTAATTACCAAAAAACAATATTTAATAGTTTTAGTTAAAAATAACAACACAGTGCTAGATGGTTGTTTCTCTTCCCTGTATTTTCCAGACACAGACACACAAAACATTCATTCTATTGAACAGTTTCAGAAATACCAAAAATGAATCCATAAAGCTACTATTAACCAAAAAAAAAAAAAAAAAAAAACGTATTATCCATGCAATGAGGTAAGTGAGGCCATTATTTATTGTTTTATACAGTTTTAACTGTGTTACATAACATTGTTTTGACCAGTCAGCAACATTGTCAGTCATGAATTATTATTATTTTTAATCGGGGTCGAAGTTCAATTTGCGCTATCTATTCTTTTCCAAAAACACCTGTAATCAAATTCTGTAAAGATGGAAAATGAGCTTATTAAAAATATTGCGCCACCATATGAGGATTCTGTGTTTCTAATACATATTTCCATTTGCTGCAGAAAATAGGC
Source organism: Garra rufa (assembly GCF_049309525.1). Taxonomy (NCBI): domain Eukaryota; kingdom Metazoa; phylum Chordata; class Actinopteri; order Cypriniformes; family Cyprinidae; genus Garra; species Garra rufa. The sequence continues at coordinate 24,151,571 of NC_133362.1, read as the reverse complement.
CACTGATGGACAGAGCCTGCCAATAAACATGAGCTTATTAGCCGACGAGAGAGTCATCAGCGGCGGATTTAACAGCTTTCCACCACTCATCCGCTGGAGGTGTGGAGAGTTGCCCCCGCTGCCTGGATCTCTGAGCCCAGGCCAAGCTTCGCGCTCTGGGGCCGCAGATCCAGCCGGCCGGCCTCTCCTGTGCGGCCCACAGCCCTCGCATTAACAGCTAAGCCTCAGCTGCTGGAAATGTTATTCTAATTAACAGGGGATTAAGTCATCATCTTCTCGTGTAATACAGTCTGGATGGGAATTTCAATATGGAACGGCAGCCCAAAAAAAAAAGGCAGTTAGCATCTCAATAAATTACTCTTGACCCCCAGGATGACAGTCTATTGGCGCGTCAATTGCCTGCCAATTAAACCGCCCCATCCTTGCCAAAACTTTATTGGGATGGTTTGGGTTTTTCATCTGAACACAAATCATTGGGCTAGAGATGGAAGAGGGTACTACATGGCTGGCTGCGATCGCGAGTCTGATGGGAATTCTGACAAGTTTGTACAATAAAGTCTACAGAGCTATCACTGGCCTGACAGCTTCACAAAAACAGTTTCTTGTGAAGCGCAGATCTTTGATAAATGACCATATGTGGATTGTCACAGGCGAAGAGCTGAGAAACGTAAACACAAGCGGTCCGAACAGACTTCAGAGGGACCGGACAGACAGAGGGAGCCCTAACAAGCCCACCAGGCCCGCAACTTTGATTGTCTCGAATGGCTCCCTTTTTAAAAATGCATCAGTCATGTTGTGACATTTGACTAAGACTTATGGACTTAAAACTAGCTCAGTGGGGAGACCGTTTAAAGTGTGCAGACTCGACCAGTGTATTATGTCAGTGGTTCTCAACTGGTTTGGCCATGGGACCCACAGTTTTACATGGTCATCAAGCCGCGACCCAAATTTTTAGGAACTATAATATAATTTTTGGAATTATAATTAATTTGTATTTATTTGTTAACATACACAAGTAGTGACAGATAAATCATAAGAAAATCACCAAGACTTACAAATAAACAATATTTTATTGCTGTCATTTAACAAAATGTATCAAATTATAGAAATATTACTTGCGCTTCGACATATTTGTTGCTATAATTAAATGAAATTTCACATGTCAAACGGTACGGTTGTCGCATGCGCATTTCAAAATAAAAGTCCGTTATTGTCGCGCACATTTCAAAATAAAAGCCCGGTAAAGGCAAAATAAGTTAAAAATTAAACTTTTGTTGTTTTTTTGACCACACACTCCGCGACCCACTGAAAATGTCCCCGCGGCCCACTTTTGGGTCGCGACCCACCAGTTGAGAAACACTGTATTATGTTCTTTGGAGCGAGTGTGGATTGTGCCACTGAGAGACCCACTCATAAAAGGATTTGGACAGACCCAAAAAGAAATCAGCATGGCTCTTAGAATGGCTAACCCTGATGCAACCTGATGCAATTTAGAGCCACAAAAACAAAATATGTCAACAGAAGAAAAAAAATCTGTTAAGTGTCAACCAAACCAGAGCAAAAACATTGCACTGTTATTCCAAAAAGACCCAATCAGAGAAGTCTACTCTAAATAATTTATACAATTCAAATCTATGTAGGACACACAGCACACATTATTATTTCAAGTTATTATAAAAAGTAGGTGACGTGATAAACAAAGTGACCAGTGGCTTTAGCTTACTCCATCTATACAGTATAAGAACGATTCTTGTTTTCTTAAGAGAGGAGACAAATAAAACAAGGATGAGTCTGGGTAAATTGACAGGCAGTCAGCAGGACTCCCTCTATGTGCTAAAGCATTGTTTTCTGCTCAGCTAAGCAGCAGCGAATTGATACGTTCGCAATGAAGTGCAATGACAATTAAATTGTAACTGACCTGCATGTAACCATCATTATGTCTTTTCTCTTTACTGCCATCCCTGTTATTTAATCACACAGCATGCAAGCTTTTTTATTAGGCAGTAACACTGAGGACTACATCCTCCTGCCTATAAACACTCAAAGCGAGGAACAATCACTTCACCCACCCGAGAGAAAACCTCTATCCTGCTTCGCTGAATCACAGAGGGTGGAGTTTGTGCTGAGGTGTTGAAATCTTAAAGCCTGAAGCTTTCTATGAAAATAGGAAGCCTTTAAAATGTGTAGTTTTCTGGATGCTATATAAACCCAAAAAAGAAAATTCTGTTTTTGTTTACTCACCCTCATGTTGTTCCAAACCCGTTAGACCTTCGTTCATCTGGAAGACAAATTAAGATATTCTTGATCAAATCCGAGAGCTTTCTGACCCTGCATAGACAGCAACGCAACTACCACATTCAAGGTCCAGAAAGGTAGTAATGACATCGATAAAATAGTCTGCGACTATCTGCTGTTCAACCTTAATATTATGAAGCTACGATCATTTTTTTTTGCACAAAGAAAATAAAAATAACAACCTTATTCAACAATTTCTTCTACATTTCAAAGTGTAATTTATTCCTGTGATGGCAAAGCTGAATTTTCATCAGTCATTACTTCAGTCTTCAGTATCACATGCTTGTTCAGAAATGATTCTGTTTTGCTGATTTGAATCCTCATTATTAATGTTGAAAACAGTTGTGCTGCTTAATATTTTGGTGGAAACAGTGTTATTTTTATGATTCTTAGATGATTCTTAGATTAATAGGGATTTTAAAATCACTTTCAGTTGAGGTCAAAAGTTTACATACTCCTTTCAGAATCTGCAAAATCTTAATTATTTTACCAGAATAAGAAGGATCATACAAAATGTATGTTATTGTTCTTACAGAAGATTCAAACACTCATTATGCTCCAGAAGATAAAACCGAGGGTGAAAACTTTTGATCAGAATGGAGATGTGTACATTTTTATTTTATTTTGCCTAAATATCATACTTTTTTCATTTAGTACTGTCCTTCAGAGGCTACAGAAGATACTTACATGTTTCCCAGAAGACAAAATAAGTTAAATGTACCCTAATCTTCAAATTAATGCATGGTTTTTCCTTCTGGAGCATCAGTGAGCATTTGAACGTTCTGTAATAAGTCCCTCAGTTGTCCTCAGTGTGAAAAAATGGATCTCAAAATCATACAGTCACTGCTGGAAAGGGTTCAAATACACAAAAATGCTGGAAAACCAAAGAATTTGTGGGACCTGGATTTTTCTGAAAAACAGCAGGCTGTTCAGGACAAACAAGGGACTCACTATTACTAAACTTAAAAAAAAAACAGCTGTGAATCATTCAGGTCACACAATCAGACAGTATTAAGAATCAGCGGGGGGTGTAAACTTTTGAACACGGTAATTTAATAAATTTAACTATTATTTTCTCTTGTGGACTATATGTAAACATCTTTTATGTGAAATATCTCATTCAGGTCAGTACTAAATAAACAATAACATGCATTTTGTATGATTCCTCTTATTTTGGTAAAATAATCAACATTTTGCAGATTCTGAAAGGGGGATGTAAACTTTTGACCTTAACTGTATTTGTAATAGTTGTCACTTTTGATCAATTTGCTGGAGGAAAAAACATTATTTTCCCAATCCTTCTTGGTGATGCTAATGGTGCGGAAATGACACACTTCACCTTTAAACTTCCAGCCAATCAGCTCTATCAGATGCTGTCACTTTAATAATGGGGAAGTTGTGCATTATACAGAGATTACAAATGTGACTGTTGCTTTGAAAATGCTCATGCCAGGAAATATATATGCTTATTTTCTTGTGCACACTATCTATGTTGAATGAGAATGCGTTTGAAATACACTCCTGGTAGATTCGCTCTCTCTGCATTTATTTTACTCCCTGAATTACTCTAACACACAAATACAATCACACGCACACAAACATTACAACCTTTCTAGAATAGCCAGTGCATTTTCATTTGCATAACAATTTCCTCTTGTTTCTCTGGTTAGATGGAATTCACAGCATGATGTCTGCATAGTGAGCGCCAGGTCACTGCTATGTATATGTGGCAACAACAGAGAGAAATATAAAGAGAGAGACAAGCCAAACACGAGGTATGATAAAGGTATAATATCGCCCACATGTAGCATTGTTAATGGCTAATAATAATAATAATAATACATAAACAATATTATGATATATTATTATTAAATCTGCATTATCACACTGAATAAGATTTTCAAGCCATTATATGTCTAACTGCAGACATAATAATAATATAAAAAATAGAAGTGTCACCCTTTTCTATAGTTATAATCAATATACCCTAAATATCTCAAACAATTGTTATTGTAATAATTATTATTGAATATGCAACATCACACTGAATAAGACTTAAAAGCATTATATTTCTAACTGCAAAATAGAATTAAAAATGCTTTAAATTTAATTAAAACTTGAATTAAATTAAATTAAATTAAATTAAATTAAATTAAATTAAATTAAATTAAAAAAAATAAATAAAATTAAATTATATATAATAAAAGTAACACCGGTATATTTCCATGTTGATAGTAAATACACCACAAACCCTTCAAACTAATTTATTACTATTATTATTATTATTATTATTATTATTATTATTATTATTATTAAATCTGTAACATCACACTTAATATGATTTTAAAAGCATTAAATGTCTAACTGCAAAAATAGTAATAATAAACAAACAAAAGTTTTATTATTATTATTATTATTATTATTATTATTATTATTATTATTATTATTATTATATTAATTCAATGCATTACATTTCTAACTGCAAAAATAACCTAAGATAAAATTAAATAGAAAATACAAAAAGCATCACCGGTATATAACAGTGATGATAATCTATGGACCACAATCACCTCCAACAAATATTTGTCTTTTTTTTTTTGGTATGTAATATTGGTAACACTTTACAATAAGGTTCATTAGTTAACATTAGTTAACCACATTAGTTAACATGAACTAATAATGAACTGCACTTATACAGCATTTATTAATCTTTGTTAATGTTAATTTTAACATTTACTAATACATTATTAAAATTTTGTTAACATTAGTTAATGCAGTGTGAACTAACATGAACATACAATGAACAACTGTATTTCCGTTAACTAATGTTAATAAATATTAGTAAATACAGTAACAAATGTATTGCTCATGGTTAGTTCATGTTAGTTAATACAGTAACTAATGTTTAACTAATGAACCTTATTGTAAAGTGTTACCGTAATATTTATGTATATTTATTAAACCATCTTTCTCAGGGAAAACTGATTGCCCCCGACAAAGTAGGTGATTGCAGGGTTTACCATCTTTGTGGGGTCTCCACAATGCTGGCAAAACCTGACCGACACAAACATCCACACAAACGTCCCTGGAGAACTGATTCAACAGGATAGAAAGAAACAGACAAGCTAGCTCTGTGTAGTAGGGAAGCGGATCTAGATTTCCTGTGGAAGTGAATTAAAACCAACAGGAGGAGGGTGGCTTAAGGTGGTGGTGGCGGACACAGCCTTAGATCCCCCTCCTGAGAATCCCTCTATCTCTCTCTCCCTCTCCCTCACTACTCCTTTACATTCCTCTTCTCTCGTCTCTACTGGGACATATAAAAAGCACGTAGCCCCCAGTGACACCAAAACACAGAACATTCTCTTTCCTCCTCCTACTTTCTCTTCTCGCTCTTTCCTGTCTTTCCATCCTCTGTGGTGCCGTTCAGATACAGGAGCATATCAAGTCCTCAAAGAGAAATCTTGATCAGACTAGGAAATGAGGTGGAATTTAAAGTTGAGAAGAAGCGCTGCTGCTTTATGTCTTATTGCTATTAATGCTTTCAGGGTCAAAGTCTGCAATATAGGTCAGTGCAAAGCGTTAAAGACTTAAAGTGTTAAACCCTGATATTATTTAATATGAAATCTTTAAAAATACACTTTCACAACCTCTTCAGCAAAACCTCTCAACCTTGTCCTTGTTCCAAAAAAAAAAAAAACAGACACACACACACACACACACACACACACGATTGTCCACCTTGTGGTTGGTGATGGTTACAACATCTCCAAGCTTCAAAACAACTCATCACTCACCTCACACCCTAAAGCAATGTACTCCCCATGACCACAGCCAGCACTCAACAGTCAGTCCACACACTTTATTTCAGAATTAAGTAGTAACATGACCTTCTGTGACTTGGTTAAACTAAAGAAAAAAAAAGTGAACTTGTAAATCTGGTAAGGAAAGGTAAGGAAAGCAACCACATCATCAAGGATATACATTACGTTTTCATACTAAAATAGATCATCTTAGATTTTATATATATATATATATATATATATATATATATATATATATATATGGGTAGTATATACAGTTAAGGTGAAATGTTTACGTAACTAGATCTTAAAATCTTAATTATTTTACCAAATTAAGAGGGATAATACAAAATGCATGTTATTTTTTATTTAGTACTGACCTGAATAAGGTATTTCACATAAACGATGTTTACATATAGTCCACAAGAGAAAATAATAATGTAAGTTATAAAAAAAATACCCTGTTCAAAAGTTTTAATACTGTGTTGTTACCTGAATGATTCACAGCTGTGTTTTTTGTTTTTTTTTCTTTCCAGTGATAGTTGTTCATGAGTCCCTTGTTTGTCCTGAGGACAACTGAGGGACTCACATGCAACTATTACAGAAGGTTCAAATGCTCACTGATGCTCAAGAAGAAAAACAATGCATTAAGAGCCAGGGGTGTAAACTTTTGAACAACAAAAAGATATTGTGATCTTTTTTTTTTTTTTTTCATTTAGTACTGGCCTTCAGGATCTACAGAAGATACTTGTTTCCCAAGAAGACAAAATTATTAACACTTACCCTTATCTTCAAATTCCAAAACTTTTCACCCCCTGGCTTAATGCATTGTTTTTCCTTCTAAAGTATCAGTGAGTGATTTAAAATTCTGTAATTGTTGCATATGAATCCCTCGGTTGCTCTCAGTGTAAAAAGATAGATCTCAAATTCATACAGTCATTGCTGGAAAGGGTTCAAATACACAAAAATGCTGAAAAAACAAAGAATTTGTGGGACCTAAAGGATTTTTCTGAAGTACAGTGGGCGGTTTAACTGTTCAGGACAAACAAAAACAAACAAACAAACAAACAAACAAACAAAAAAACAGCTGTGGATCATTCAGGTCACAACACGGTATTAAGAATCAAGCATATGTAAAGTTTTGATCAGTTTTATTTTTTACAAATTGAACTATTATTTTTTTCTTGTGGACTATATGTTAATGTCTTTTATGTGAACTATATTATTCAGGTCAGTACTAAACAAAAAAAACTTGCATTACTGTATGTATGATCCCTCCTATTTTGGTAAAATAATTACCATTTTGCTGATTGTTTTGACCTCAACTGTATATGGGTAGTAACTGATCTGGATTATGTAAGCAGAAGTACTTGTAATTATACTAAATTACATTTTAAAATACTCATAATCAGATTAGAGTCACTTTTTTATTGATTATATAAATCAATAAAATTACAAAAATTACAAAAATATTTATTTTAATTTGGCATCTTTATGAGTTAATTATTAGCTTTTCATTAAACTCAAAAATTTACCTGCAGTTCCTTCTTGATCATACACCTTGACCTAACAAAATGCTTAATTTACTTTATGTTGTTAATAATAATGAATAGAATGCATTTAAATATCAATATGGTACAATATTATCCTGTTTAAGTCAATGTAATAAAGCAGTTATGTTAAAAGTAATCAAAAAGTAGTCTTTAATAGTCTTAGATTATATTACCTAAATGTCTACAAAAATATGCTACTCATTTTTGTCATGTAATTTAGAGTCAGTAACGAACTACAATTTGTAAGTAATCCACATAAATTGCATAACTAACAGTGTTGGGGAGTAACTAGTTACATGTAACAGAATTACATAATTTAATTACAAAATAAATGTAACTCAGTAAATCCTGTCATAGCTACGCAAAGATTTGATTTTAAATTATTTAAATCTGTATTTAACCTCAGAATGATCTCAAAGTAAAAAGAGGCGCTAGAGTCTGATTTAGTGGTGGCTGTATTATAATCTTAATTCAAGTGTTGAAGGATTTTGAAAATCTGACAGTAATCACTGTCTGCTTTAAATGTTTAAAAATGATTAACAGTTTAAAATTTAGAAAATTTTTAGAAAAGTTTAGCAAAGTAATCTAAAAGTAACCAATGTAATCAGTTACATTACTTTAATAAAGTCATTTAAATAGTTACACTACTTATTACATTTTAAATAGGGTAACTTGTAATCTGTAATCTATTACATTTCAAAAGTAATCTTCCCAACACTAATGAGTATAAATTAATATTATTGTTGTTGTTTTTGATAACTCAACATAATATCAAATATATTACATATGTAATTAAAGTCATTTATTATGAACTACATAAATGTACAGAAACAAGACAAATAAAACAGTTCGTGAGAAGAAATTGTTCAAGGCTAAAAGATTTCTAATTTCTTTAAAAAAAACTTAATAAATTAAAAAGCTATTCCATATGAGGCAGGCCTTCACCTATCAGTGGCATATTATTGTACACAAGTGGTTTCCAGAAGTCTGTAAAAGAGGACAAGTACATGGTATAAGGTTGTTCTTTCAGTATGCATAACCCTTATGTCACACAGAAATGAGTTGGTCTTCATCACCTGTGACTAGATTTGTAAAAAACATGCATTGTATACAACATGACTACTGATCAATACCTCCTCTCAGAACTGTTTTGTTTCTGTGAAACACAGAATCGTAAACCTGGAGGGTTTAACCTTGCCGCCCTTGTTGAGAAAGTTAAAAGTCATCCACAGTTTACAAAAGTCTCTTAGTTTTGCAGAAGTAATTATCGATTCACAAAGCAAGTTAGGAAAATAAAAGCCTCTGATTGGTCTCCTTCACGCAGAACAACGACAGAACAATGCGCTAGTAAGGGTCCGCTCACTCTGAGGACCACAGCTGTGTCTATGCACATCCTGAAGGGCTTACACACATACACAGACAAACGCAACGGCCCATCATTGGAGGCCACAATCACGCCAAAGACTATAATATTCAATAAAAGCGCCTAAAACAAGAGCATGTCGACGAGACCCCTCTTTACATTCCAGCCCCTCTTTATCTCTCTGTCTCTTTGGAGATGAAATATCCTTGGTAGTGAAAAACGCAAGGGGAGCCTGTTATGCGTCTATAGATACATATTATGCAGGGAAGAGGCTACCTCCCATGTGTTTTAATTTGACTTTAAAAGCATTCTCCCAGCTGCCAGGGCTTTTAATAGTTATTCACTTACAAATGATTGCAGGTCATTACACAGTCATTGGGAGGGCAGTAATGAGATGGGCTTAATGGCTCTTGGTAGTACATCGGTAGTACATCGCCACAAAGTTCCCGCCAGTAAGTTTTTTTTATGATTGTTCCATATGAACTGCATTTGCTTAAACCCCATGCAGCTATCCGTTTTAATGCAATTTATTTTCGTAGTTGACACCTTTCACGGCTGAGCTAAGCTATCACATCATCGAGGGGTGGAGGAGTGGCAGAGAGAGAGAGAAAGAAATCCTATCATCTTCCCTAGACAAATATTGTGTTAATCTTTGGTCATGTTAATTCTGCTCTCAGCCCCTCTTTTCATCATAATTTAACTGTGGCCACTGACAGCAGGCATAATCAGATGTGGATGTAAACGAGTTGGTATTTATTAGGGGCCGGCGTGGACGCTCGCCGAGACACGAGTGCCCACCCGTCCTTATCCCTATTGATGTACAACGCTGACAAGTAAATTAAATTTACCTTTGGAAATGGTTCTATTAGTATTTTTATTAGGTTAATTAAGCAAGCTCTGGGGACTCATTGAATGGGCGAGACTGGAGATTAATTCACTCTTCTCCTTGTGCTGGAGGACTAAGGCAGTAATTCCCACACAGCTGTCCTCCTCTAGATCTACTCATCACCACCACCACCACGCCACGCCACTTCATTAACATGCCATCACCGCATCCTCACCTTGATTCCCTTCAATGGGCTCTCTTAAGATATCAGAGAAGCTGGTACAAAATATATGGATCATAAAACATACCACACATTCAAATATGCCCACTTCTCTACTGACAGAAAGCAAAAAGTACATGTTTGAATACAACGAAAACGCAAGGTGAACAATATCTACAGTCGTGGCCAAAAGTTTTGAGAATGACACAAATATTAGTTTTCACAAAGTTTGCTGTTAAACTGCTTTTAGATCTTTGTTTCAGTTGTTTCTGTGATGTACTGAAATATAATTACAAGCACTTCATACGTTTCAAAGGCTTTTATCGACAATTACATGACATTTTTACAAAGAGTCAGTATTTGCAGTGTTGGCCCTTCTTTTTCAAGACCTCTGCAATTCGACTGGGCATGCTCTCAATCAACTTCTAGGCCAAATCCTGACTGATAGCAACCCATTCTTTCATAATCACTTCTTGGAGTTTGTCAGAATTAGTGGGTTTTTGTTTGTCCACGCGCCTCTTGAGGATTGACCACAAGTTCTCAATGGGATTAAGATCTGGGGAGTTTCCAGGCCATGGACCTAAAATTTCAACGTTTTGGTCCCCGAGCCACTTAGTTATCACTTTTGCCTTATGGCACGGTGCTCCATCGTGCTGGAAAATGCATTGTTCTTCACCAAACTGTTGTTGGATTGTTGGAAGAAGTTGCTGTTGGAGGGTGTTTTGGTACCATTCTTTATTCATGGCTGTGTTTTTGGGCAAAATTGTGAGTGAGCCCACTCCCTTGTATGAGAAGCAACCCCACACATGAATGGTCTCAGGATGCTTTACTGTTGGCATGACACAGGACTGATGGTAGCGCTCACCTTTTCTTCTCCGGACAAGCCTTTTTCCAGATGCCCCAAACAATCGGAAAGAGGCTTCATCGGAGAATATGACTTTGCCCCAGTCCTCAGCAGTCCATTCGCCATACTTTTTGCAGAAGAGCAAGCTCTACACTGGTGGCACTCCGATCCCGCAGCTGAATCCTCTTTAGGAGACGATCCTGGCGCTTGCTGGACTTTCTTGGACACCCTGAAGCCTTCTTAACAATGCAGCGGAATTTTTTTTTCAGGATTAAGTTAATTTTCATGGCAAAGAAGGACTATGCAATTCATCTCATCACTCTTCATAACATTCTGGAGTATATGCAAATCGCTATTATAAAAACTTAAGCAGCAACTTTTCCAATTTCCAATATTTATGTAATTCTCAAAACTTCTGGCCACGACTGTACATCCAATGGACACTTCATTATCCAATTAGGCAATTTAACAGGAATTGTCAAATTTGTAAATGGCGGGAACAGAGAATGGAGGAAGGATTAGTTCATTCCAGAATAAAAATTTATTGATAATTTACTCACCCCTATGTTATCCAAGTCCTTTCTTCAGTCGAAAAGAATTTAAGGTTTTTAAGGGAAACATTCCAGGGTTTTTCACCATATAGTAGACTTTAAAGGGAATAAATGGGTTGAAGGTCCAATTGTGATTGGCACAGAGAGGAGTACTTTAGCAAGTTAGTGAGCACTACCATCTGTGTTGCCAAGTCCGTAGTTGTTTTTGATGTCCACTGGTTAAAGCAGAGGTTCTAAACTCTGGCCCTCAAGGTCCACTTTCCTGCAGAGTTTACCTCCAACCTTGATCAAACTCACCTGCCTGTAACTTTCTTGTAATTATGAAGAGCTTGATTAGCTTGTTCAGGTGTGTTTAATTAGGGTTGGAGCTAAACTCTGCAGGAAAATGGACCTCGAGGGCCAGAGTTGAGAACTCCTGGGTTAAAGCGAACACAATTACGTTAAATTTAGCCTGTGGAATGCAAATTTAGCAGGGGGACCCCGACAAAGAGCATGTATTTTACACACCAGAACGTGATTTTAAATGGGGGACCCCCCTCGAAATGCGTTTAGGCGAGTATTGAGTAGCAGTTGGGTGGGTTAGTTGTGAAAACCTGGCAACCTTGATGCACCGTTACATAAAACAATAATACAGTGCTCCAATCCGTTTTTAAAATAATGACATAAAAAAACATCTTGTTTAACACATTAATGCAAGCAAATCATTCCCACAGCTAAAGTTTAGCTGCTAAACTGTAAGCACATAACAAAACAATAATGGTGGATACGTTAGCTGAGTGCTAACGTGACTAACTAATGAAACAACACAGTTTGTAAACCAAAGTATGTCTAAGTTACATTCTTTATTAATAAACAAATTAGAACAATGGCAGTCTACATTAATCAACAAATTCTTAGGAAATAGTTGGCTCACAGCGAATTATCAGAACTATTTCAGTAAGACAGTAATACCGTGGTTTACCTGGAAACCTAAAGCTGCACTAGGTATAAATCACATATTAGCACAAAAAACTAAATATGTTGAGCCCCAACTTAACGTATCAATCACATAACCCATCAATCGTACTTACAGGTTGTGGTTTGGAGACGCTTGTTAGTCCAAATTAAGAAGATTAGAAGCCAAAGAAGATAAAATCCAAGATGAGAAAAGCAGTCAAGTGAATTGTATTGCTGTGGTATCTTGGAAAAAAAAAAGAATTTTAACCAATCATCTTTTGGCACTTAGAACAAAAACTTGCTTTCAGAGTGCAGAACACAGCAACTTCTCAACATGATGTAAACACTAACTATCAGATGTGTTTGTGGGCAGGTCAGAGTGTTTATACTTTGTGGGCAGGAGGGGATTATGCTAATGTGTTACCCAGTGACGCAGATTGGTAACAGGCACAAGATTTGCAAATACAACGACTTAAGGCAATTCTGAGTCAACTCTTTCTTTTAAGAGACAATATATTCATGTATAATGCACTTTTTTGATTAACAACTTTGCAGACTGTTTACATTGAACTTTTTTTTTTCTCGAAAACCCATATGACCTGCTCTTTAATTTCTTTTCGACTGAAGAAAAAAGACATGAACATCTTCGATGGCATAGGGGTGAGTAAATTATAAGGATTATTTTTTATATATATTTTGGAAGTGAACTAATCCTTTAATAAATGCTGTAATATTATTGGAAATATACTATTGTTCATTGTTAATTAATGTTTGTCCATAATACATTAACTCACATTAATTTATATAATGTTATTAATTGTATTAGTATACAGTATGGAAAACATTAACAAAGATTAATAAATGTTGTATAAATAAAAGTATTGTTTATGGTTATTTCAATGTTAAATATTGCTGTTGAACTAGTTTTAATATATAAAATCACATTGTAAAGTTGAACCAAATGTCAAAAAGTATGCAAAAACATATTAATGTTACAAACCAGCATGCTGCTGTTATTTATTTATGCTGCTTTAGAGTGCTAGACAATGACAGTCATAGTGACCATGTCTGTCAAGCTGTCAAGGACGAAAAAAAAAAAATCAATAACTCATCATAAAAGAATCATAAAAGTGCTTCACAAATTTAAAAAAATGTTTACTTCTGTGTTACACACACACACACACACACACACACACACACACACACACACACACACACACACACACACACACACACACAAAAGGAAGTTTGGAATAATACAATGGTGTGCAAATAAATGGCATAAACTGTTGCCCATATTTCCATTTAATACATTCTTTCACAAGTTTCTGTAAAAATAAAAAAATAAAAGTTGACTTTCTGCATATTGAGTGAGAGAGAGAGAGAGAGAGAGAGAGAGAGAGAGAGAGAGAGAGAGAGAGAGAGAGAGAGAGAGAGAGAGAGAGAGAGAGAGAGAGAGAGAGAGCACACGTGTGTGTTTATCTGAACTAAATTCTCCCAGGTCAAGAGAGCTGCTGACCAGACTGACTCCAGCTGAGCGGGCATTAGCCTGTCCCGCACGTGGCATCTGCCCAGTGGGAGAGCCGATACAGTGCAGGCAGCACAGCACTGGGCTCCCCTGATGAAAGCTGTATTGATTGAGAAAAAGGCCTTTTGATAAAGCAGATTGCTCATCGGAGTGGAACCTCATGCTCCTCAGATATAACGCCTCTCAATCCGCCAGCCACCAAATCGACCCTGACGCCTGCAGCCGTCACCAAAGCAGGGAAACGTCCTCATCTCTCATCCGCTCTGATCACACTGAAGCCCGGGCCCATCGATTGCCAGCCGCACCTCCTCTGGACTGCGGGAGTAAAGTACATGAAGGTGGTGCTGGCCGAACTGCAAGCCTCCCCTCAGTTACACGGCTCACCCCCAACAGCGTGGTTTGTGCTCTGCCGAGAACATTTTTCATTTACTTTCCACCAAAAACAAATCAGACCCAACGTCGGACTGTTTTGGGGCTGGAGGAAATCAAATTTGTGCTTTTACAGGGATGAAAACAAATCACCTCGAACTGTTTCACTTATATGGCATTACG
>NC_133362.1:24056503-24136603 GCF_049309525.1 Garra rufa | reverse complement strand
ATTTAAAAAAAAAAAAAATGCCTGCATGTAATTATATTTGTAATTAATTTCTGTAATTGCCTTTATAAATATAGCTGCAAGGGATCAAGTGCTTTTAAGCACATATTAAATATATATATATATATATATATATATATATATATATATATATATATATATATATATATATATATTTTTTTTTTTTTTTTTTTTTTTTTTTTTAGCAAGACTGTAACCACCTAAATCAATGATTTAAAAAAAATATTTTTTGGCAAATCCAGGTAATTTACCACATAAATATAATGTTTTTTAACGTTCATGACTGTTCTAGTGCCAGCTGTGGTCTGATCTCCTTAAAAGTTTGCATGCTTGTTTAGAATCACCTGTTGCATGTGCTTAGCAGGTTTTGAGTTTTCCTTTAGGTTTTATAGGATTTTGGGTAAATTTGGACAGGCCCCTTTTCTAAACGACCCCATTATAGCTTCCTAAAGGGTAAATTTCAGCATGTTTGGATAATTATTGACCTTGAGAGTCATTGATTCTCTAGAGAGAATTGTACCACAGTGGGGTTTTTTTTCCAGAGACCTAGTTCGTAAAAGTAGTTATTTTTTCCATCTTCTCAATCATTTGACAAACGATGTGATTGACAGCAGTGATTCCAGAAGCAAAGTTGTCCATAATGAAGAGTTCTATCGTATGATACGAATATCGCATATATGTGCAAAAAAAGTGAAACGTACAATCGTTTACGCCCTTGAAAAATGCGATATCGCCACCCCAGCTGATTTCTTCCAACTTTCTCACAGACCTTTTGGTTTTGTTCCAATCGGCCATGTTTTTTTTTTTTTTTTTTTTTAGATACTTTGAGATATTTATACCTATACGACCATATGTCCTATTAGCAGAAAAATTGCTGAACATGGTCTTGGTCCAAAGTGCCATTTACTCCTTATAAACACTTGTGGCACTTTGGACCAAGACCAGCAAGACCGCACTTAGCAATTTTAATGTTAGATAGGACAAATGGTTGTGTAGTTATAGCCATTTTTATGTTTTTATCTCTTACAGTGCCACCACGAGGCAAAGCTCCACGATTTTTGCCCTGTGACCTCAGATTGAGCTCCTGCATAAGTATTCTGAGTTTGCTGAAGATATCTCATTCTGTTCAGGAGTTATAGCCATTTTACTAAAAGTAGCCCTACCCTTTCAAATGGTTTTGCGACGGTGAGTCAAAAGTTCAACTTATTTTGATAATTATTGATATTCACACTCCAGAGAATCTTTCTGCACTGGTTTGGTTCCAATTAAGCGAAAAACCTAGGATTAGTTCACAATTAAAAAAAAAAAAAAAAAAAAATACAAAATACCTGGAAATTTTGCCAGGCTCACGATTGAATCACATAAGCCAAGGACACAAGACACTTGAGCCTGCGACTGACGGTTTAGGATTTATGAGTGATACCGTACCTTTGACCGCTGTAGCACCCCCGTCAGGCCAATTGGGGCAAGCTTTGGCAATGTTTTCACCGGTGTGAGTACTACCATCCCTCCAACTTTCAAGTCTCTACCTATTACGGTTACCTTTATTAATATGACTGCAAATCAGGTAGTCCTACCTTAAAACATATTTTTTGCCCTGTATATTCTTTATATTTGTACGCAGAGAATATACCCAACCATCCCCAGTCTACCGTGGTCAATATGTACCTTGAAGCATTATAAAACACTTATTTATAGTATTAATAATACATGTATAGACCTCTATTTAGAACACTTTTAACAAACTAAACCTCAATCTTTTGTGCAACAAGTACCCACCAGCACATAAACACACCGCAGCCGAAACTATTTTGTTACATTTGTACTCAAAAAAAAAAAAAAAAAAAAAAATCAAAAACTTTTCCTAGGGTTAACAGTGTTATCTAGGCTAAGAAGTGAAGAATAAAATAAATAAAGCTGGACTTCAGCGAGGCATGGTCTTCTGCACACCACTCCCTTCAGCCTCTGACAGATACACAGTACTCTTAATAATTGATTATAATTGATTTTAACCTGGCCCTGACCTGGGTGGAAAGGCTGAGCCAATAGCATCTGTGCGTCAGAGAAATGGGGAAAACAGGCCAGCACGCATCTTTAAAAGCTCCAGACGTGTAGTACAGATAAAATATTTAGGCTGCAGAATCCTTGACCTCCCTGTGCTAGCCAGCTCCCAACTTGAATTGATTTCTGACAAGACAACTGGGACACAATTACAACAAAATGCACTAAAGCCGTCCAGTTGTGTCTCCAAACGCTACCGCCAGTTTAACCTCTTCAGCGTGACTGGGGTTGAATGCAGGGCCAAGCTCTGGCCGAGTGGACATAGGGTGGATTACACCACCACAGGGAGAGACAGATCAACTGCAAAATGTACACAGCAGCCACAAACAACCTAAACCCGTAGACAAAGCCTCTTTCCATCTTCTCATATCATAGGCAAAACAGCAGAGGTATTCTGACCTCTGAATCTTCTGTTGTTTCTACTCTGGGTACCAGGGATGAAATGAATCTCTCTGCGGTAAAGGCCTTATAGCACAGAGAGAGAGAAAGTTACAGAAAGAGGATGTAATGCCCTTTTTTTCCCCACAACATGAAATATCTATGCTTTTGAGTATTATAAAGAACAAGCATAGCGGGTGCATTGAGCTTGGTCCTGATTGCTGGGAATAAGGTCAACAAGAGATTCCAGTGGACAACCTGCACATGGATGCAACATGGGAATCTGCACACAAATAAACCATGACTTTGTGCAAGTTGATCCACTATTGTTCCAAAGCACTTGAACATAGACACTACTGAGACTGGAAAAAATAGGGCTTAAAACATCATTGATGAATTTCACAAAACTGATTCTATTATACCATACAATTATTTGTCATAATATTTTTAAATGTTTTTTTTTTTTTTAAATCTATGATATTTGACGAAGATACAACTATTTGAAAATCTGAGGGTACAAAAAATCTAAATACTGAGAAAATCGCCTTTCAAATTTGTCCAAATGAAGTTCTTAGCAATGCATATTACCAATCAAAAATTAGGTTTTGATATCTACTTCACAGTAGGAAGTTCATAAAACATCTTCATGGAACATGATCTTTACTTAAAGGTTGTATCAGCGATTTCTAGCCTAAAACATAAAGTGTCAATTTCAGCTGACCTTTCTTCACGATCCGCTCGCTGCCTGCCCCATAAATTGTCTGTGAAAAAACCGCATCTCTCTGGTCAGCCTAGGGTCCGAGATATGCCAAAAAAAAAAACAATCGGCACTACCAACCTTTCCACAGATAAACAAACAGTGTTCCAACCAATCAGCGTCAGGGGTTTGGTGTTGTGGACTTTCCTACTGGTGCAGGGATGTGAGGGAGGCGGAGCGAAAGTCCACAACACCAACACCTTTAATATCCTAATGATTTTTGTCATAAAAGAAAAATCGATAATTTTTACCCATACAATGCATTTTTGGCTATTGCTACAATTATACCCATGCTACTTAAGACTAGTTTTGTGGTCCAGGGTCACATATTATGAATTATTATTGCATGTATGAATTGCATTTTAATGTATTTTTAAATGAATGAAATAGAACAAAATGGCATGTCATTGATGTGCAGTGACATAAATAAATAAAAAATATGAATAATTAATTAAAAAAAAAAGTATAATTTAATATTCCTTGTTCTGGCTATCATTGGGAATACAGAATATAGACAAACACTGGCATCACATGGAGCACTGCTGTATAGCATAGAAATTTTTTGTTTTTAATTCTCTCGGCAGAACACGCGGGTGTCAGTTAGGACGTAAGCACTGAATGTTCTCTCCTGATGCACCAAATAACTTTAATAGCATGTTAAT
The DNA here is from genome assembly GCF_049309525.1 of Garra rufa. Lineage (NCBI taxonomy): Eukaryota > Metazoa > Chordata > Actinopteri > Cypriniformes > Cyprinidae > Garra > Garra rufa. The sequence continues at coordinate 24,132,727 of NC_133362.1, read as the reverse complement.
CCTGCGGCAGGCCAGGCTTGGGGCTGTCCAGGTTTGATGAGGTTGCTTGGGTTTAACCAAGTTCATTATGGTCATTGGTCTCATGAGCTTGTGCAGCCACTGCAAGCTCACATGCACGCAGACGCTATTTGTTTATCGACCAGCGAACGTGGACGCCCACTCTTTAGGGAAATCAAGTCTCTTTAATTTGGATCAAACCACATCTCTCCCACCATTTAAAACCACAATCACATGCCCAACACTAAATAATACACTTTTTTTCAAAAACACTGCTGAAATAGCATGTATTTTTAAAAGGTGTATGATATAAAAGTGTACACGATAAAGAAAATGAAAATCTTTTAAAAGTCTAGAAGTTCTAATACAAGTTTCATGCGTTTGCATGTGTTTTTAAGCATTGCGGTTTAAAAACAAGTGATTTTCTGTTTCTGGGCACTGTCATAGAGTGTGGGAGCATTGAACTGAGTTATTTTTGTCGCTTTATAGGCCTTGAGAGCGGTTAAATACACACACTTGAATGTGTCAAAAAGTCCACCTTTGCAAGTATCCTCGTAAAAACAGTAATTTAGAACTTAAGTGAAAGCAAACAGCTGAGAATATTAGATTCGGGTAGCTCTTAAAGTGACAGCAGGAACATTCCTGCTGTCTGTCAATCATGTTAATCAAACAACAAAAGAGTACGGATGTAACGATACTATCAATATCGTGATAGCAAAACTGTCTCGATATTATCGTGGTCACATGACAATATTAAACAATGGGTCTTCCAGGCAAAAAGTGCAGTTTTTAAAATATGTATAAACTTCTTACTCTAAGATAAAAGGGCTTTAAAGTTGTGTTTTGAGCCATTATGCTTTGGCACAATATCTGTCAAACAAACTAAAACCGAAAGCACAATAGTCTTATTCCCTTGCTGACAACTAGTGGTTCAAATTCAAAATGTCTCTTTCAAGTGTAGAAATTAGGAAAGTATTATTATAATTTCCCTACTGTATTGTAAAACAAATTAATATACCTATGAAATATTCATTTTCATTAATATTACAGCGCAATTGTTTTATAATATGTGGCTATTACTGTGATATAAAAAACAATAATATAACATTGTTATTATTATTATTATTATTAATATTACCACTACATTCAAATTTGTCTGGCTTCCTAAAACACCAGTGTGAATGTAATTTAAACTGAGACAGTATATCAGAAATAAAAAGAGGGTTGAGTCCCCTTTAAAGTTCAATTCACTGACTTTTTCTGACTTAAGTATGCTTATTTTAAAACATAGGTTGGATCTCCTAATTTAGAACTCTCAAAGTGCATTAGATAGTATAATTTAACATTAAAATGTATTTTTTTCCAATTCTTCAATTTTTGTTTAAATATCGCAATAAATATTGTATCGTGAGATTTTTATATTGTTACATCCCTACAAAAGAGAAAATTTCTCAGTGCTCTTGACTAAATCACTTTGGTAATTTAATAAGAAATTTATTTTTTATTTACACAGTTAACAATATGCAGTGTTTCTGATTATTTTATACAATGTATCTAGCATTTCTTATTCATTTGTTTCACTTTAGTTTTTTTTCCCTTATTGCTTGCAATTAGTTTCTTATTCTTATTTAATTGCTGATTGTTTACTTGTCTTCAGTAAGCTTAAGTTTTTTTTTGTTTTGTTTTTTTGTTTTTAAGTAGTATTCGTTTTTTGCAATATTGACACTGGTGACAAGAATTGTGAAATTTCTATGATTTTTATGACAATTTTGATATCATAAAGACCATATTTAAAGCAAAAATAACTATATTATGATAAAAACAGTTACTGTGAAATAAAATGACTCATATCATGATATAAGATTTTTGTCATATCGCCCACCCCTACTGTGGTGTAAAATTAGGTAAAAAGTAATCAAATATTATGCATGTACACGTCTAATATTTTAAGAAAAATTTGTAAAAAGTTTTTTTTTAAAACAAATATAACAAATTGCATTAATTGAATATATGAAATACATTTTAATGTAATTTCAAATTAATTAAGGTGAGACATTGCAGGTGAATAGGGTTAAAAAATGTACTAATAGCTATCACCTTACTTACCCAGTTGATATTACAATTATTGATTGATTATAATTGCAAACATTTTTTGTATTACAAGTTTTCTAAAATGTTAGGTTTAAATATGCAAATGAGGCATTATTTAATGAAATATGTGCTAATTTGCATACATTTCTAGTGCAAAAATCTAAAGTCCATTTCAAAATTTTAATGTAATTGTTTAGACATATTAGAGTCAAATGTTTTTACAAAGGGAATTTGGGGTATCTCATTTCGTCACAACATAATTTAGAAAATACTTAAAACAGACAGGAAACACTATATTTTTTTACTATTTTTTGGGGAATAAGATGTTGTATAAAATCAAGCAAATTATATATGAACAAATCCCTCTGTAAAAACCTTCAGGATATAGACAGGAATAAAAGTTCTATTTAGAGATTTATGGCTCAGTGTAGGAGAAAAAAAACTTATTTTGAGAAAACAGCCTTTAAAAATATGCATTGTAATTGAAATCTATTGACACAAATAGATCAAGTGCTATAAAATAAACACTTAACAGTGTCTTTTGGATGTTTTCTTTCCACTAGTCTGAAAAAAACACTTTCACTTCCAAGTCCAAAATTTCAAACTTGACAGGTGCATAAAAAAATTAATAGAAAGGACACCCTTATATGGATACAACATGGGAGACTACACTCAAATAAACTTTCAACTGTGGTTCTAAAGTAATTGAACCTCATAGAGTCAAAAACTGCATGAACATTTTGAAAGTCTGAACCATCTTTGATTGACTTTACAAAACTGCTTTTATCATACACAAATTTAAAGTATATTTTTCATGGCAAAAAGTAATTAAAAATTATTTGTATGCATGAATAATATTTAATGCATTTTTAAATAAATTAAATAAATACCAAGGACAAAAATGTCACGTCATTGACCTGCATTCCAGGTAGCAGTGCCATCCAAAACAGAAAAAGCGTCATTATTCTACAAACACTGAAAGACAGAACAAGCAGTAAAACTGTTTGGTGGTTGTGTGTGCGTAAGTGTGTGTGTATGGATGTCATACGGTAAGCCAGCCAGAGCAAAACTAGGCCATTAATCATACGCCTGCGATGGAAGCGTGTGTGTGGCGAGGCGGGGTCAAACTGGGGCTATTAAAGGAAGGCACGAGACCGGGGCCTCTGTTGTGCTAACCCCGAGATCCCTGCGGGCCCTGGCTGGGCCGGAGCCCCAGCTGTCCCCCCTCTGCCTGACACCCAGCTGGCTAGAGCGAGAATCGGGCAGAGTCCAAGCTGCCGCCCAACCTCCCCTCGTAGGCAAGAAAGGGGGGCCTTCGGGGTGGTTAAGAGAAGAGGAGCTCTCCAGCGAGCAAACATCCTGTGGCTAAAACCGAGCACAATAACATAGATGGACTCGTGACGTACTTGAATGGCTCTTATTAAAAGGGATCTCTCAGCTTGACGAGACTTTGTGGAAACATTTTTAGTCATACGCACCTCGTATTACGCACACGCGTACGCACGACTCCAGACCGCAAGCCATCATCTTTACTGGCAAAGTCACAAGTGCAGTTTTCTTGCTGTGTTTTTACTGTTTTAACATTTTACAGCTGGTCAACTCCATTCATCCGGACTGCAATTTACAGCGTGTCATCATATTAAATATGACCACATGAATGCTATAGGCTAGCTGGTAATTACAATGCGAGTTCTATTAGCGGAGTCATCAGTATGCTTGCTGGTTAGGACACGATGTGATTCTCAACGGTCAGCGTCATTCTCAGACCCAACTGAGCTGTTTTTATTTTTTTTTTGTTTTTTTTGAGTAAATACCTACCGATCTAACTCCGTCTGCTCTCCCTGCAAGCGTTCCCTCAACTAATCTCCAAGACTTCGACGTAGTTCAATTAAATTCAAAGTTGGCATGCATTGCAAGCATCAGTGCTATCAGTGATTCAGTTCTCTTTATAGCCAATCTATTTTTTAATAACGGTTCTGATGAAAACATTACAGTATTGATCTTTATTTATTGATCTAGCAGAGAGCATAGTTAAGGCTGACACAAATCAATCAAAATAAATTTAAAATGACGATAGAGTACAGCAGGACTTGAGGTTGAGCTCGGAGCTTAATTAGTGAAATGCTGAGAGGGAACCCAAAGCAATATCAGACAGTAATACAGTGGCTCAGCTGTGTTTGTGTGGGCCAGATTACGCATTTGTATTGTATTAAAGCTTGAAATCGCCAGCCAAGGTTAATGAAAGGGCAACTTACTTTAGGCCACAATAATCCCCCAGAAAACCTCTCTGCACAACAAACTGATGCATCCTATAAAGCATGTACTCAAAGGCTCAGACTGTACATTGGCCTGTGGCATGGGCAGCTAGCTTTCAGGAGAAATAAAAGGAGAGAGTGAGAGAAAGAGAGAGCGTACTGTCCATGTTGGGAGAGGCTGAAGTGTTATTTTAATCGGAGGAATGTAACCTGTGCCTGACACAAGACTAGGTATGTCTAGCTTTAAATCAAGTTACAGAGCAAAGGTCCCAAGAATACACACGTAGAACAATACACACACACACACACACCCAGAAACATTAACTGGATTTTCTCTGGACTTTTGTGCAATAATACTGCACAATGACTATTTCTAGCCTTGGCATAGTCGCCACCAGAACACATCATTACAGAAAATGACTAAAATGACTGATTTAAAGGAGGAAATCCTCATATTGTAACATTTTAAAGAACCTTCATACAACTCTTCTCTATACAATTATAATTCAGTGACATCTTTTGAACTCTAAAAAAAAAAAAAAAAAAACTACAGTGCAATACAGTGCAGGACAGTCCAAATCTAAGTCACACAATTACTTTTACAAAGAAACAGACCAAAATATTTGTAGTTATTCACTGATAACAATGGGAGTGAATGGCTGTTGAGATTTTGAAGTTCAACAAAGTGTGTGCATCCATCCACAAATAATGTATTTGTGTAAGAAAAATATCCATATTTAAAACTAGAGTTGCACCGATCTGGATTTTGGGGGCCGATCACCGATCACCGATCACCAAAAGCAGTATCTGCCGATCCCGATATTACCGATCACAGCGTCAAATCCATAAATTCTTCAATATTTTTGTCTCATGTACAAACATTGACATTGTATTATTAGTATAAAAAGTAGGAAATGAGAAAGTATCATGAATTGACCAGTTTTATTGCAGGCTGAGGCAAATTTCAATATTTAACACTCTCGAGACTCTCAGAGACAACTTGGACTCAGCTTACATAGAGTAAGTGTTGCTTACTATCTTAAACTGTCTTTTGGCAGTAATTATGTGTACAACACAACATTTCACTCTTTTAGAACTGACACAATTTGTAAACTATGAACCTTAGTTTTTCTGTGGAAAAAGGAGTTAAATCTTAAAATAAAAAAAATATATGCAAAACACACATGTGCACCATAATAAACATTTAACTCTCAGGAGGCTCTTTCTTAGAATCACAATTTAGAGTTTAGCAACAAGCTTTTTGTGGAAAAATAAAATAAATATGCCATACATATGCATATACACATACATATACATATACAGGGTGCAATTTGTGAAAAAAACAGAGGGGGGATGCTTTTTTTTTCTCTCTCCATAGGCAGAGGTTGACCAAACTGTTAGTGTAATCTGTTAACAATGCGCATTATATACCCGTCTTTTTAGGCAAGAACCAGATAATGAGTATCAGGTCATGAAATGTTTTTAATACGACGGAAGCTGTATTATGTGATCACAATTTAATAAAAACATTGCAAGTTAGGCCTATTAATAGTAATGATTTAATTTCAAACAACGAATGCATTTTATAGAGAAGGTGAACAAAGTATCAATGGAGCTTTTTGTAAACTCCGAATCAGTAAACCACTGCGTCGCAAAAAGATTCACTGTTTCGAAGCGCTCCAATCGGATCGCGAATCATTTGATTCAGAACGTTCAACTTCAAAGCGCGTATGGCGAATAATTTGATTCAGATGACTTTAAAGCGCGTATCGCGAATAATTTGATTTAGATTGGGACGTAGGAGCGGCTTCGCGGGACGTTTTATCCCCACCATGGATAAAAATAATTCAGCAGAGGCAGGGATGCATAGACCAGAGGAGGGGAAATCCCCCCCATCCCCCCCCCGGCAAATCGCACCCTGTACATATACATGCACGCTCTTTTTCTTTCTCTGCCTTATCAGAAGCTAAATTTGTAAACTCGGTATACTCCTTAATGTGAGAAACTTTCAAATGTCGTATCATGTTCGTTGTGTTGAAATTATTTTGTAGCACTCCTCCTCGGGGTATCTCCTTTGCACACACCTTGCAAATGGCAAATTTTGTTGTCCTTCTCGGACACGTTGTAAAAAACGCATACTGGCGACGCCATCTTCAGTGTTAATGCGTTGTAGAGACAGCCACGCCCATTAGGAGACCCTAGTCTGAGAAGTGGGAATGCCTGCTCTGGCGGCTGTTTGTTGCTGTAAACGTCATCTGTTCGGCCTGCTCTGATCTATTTTGAGAACTCCGATCAAAACCGATAGCGCCCCATCGATCGATTGCGACCGAATGCCGATCGATCGGTGCATCTCCATTTAAAACTTCATAAACAGTAATCTCTAGCTTCTGCTAAATGTTGTACGCGCATTCATGTGTTGCGCCTGTTTCACACATACTCCATTAGTTCCATTTCTTTGATTTTCATCAATGACAGACTTCAGCAGGTTTCATTTTCAAATCAGCGCTGTCTCTTTAAAACCTAATGCACATGACGTGGATCTGACACACATCTGATTTTCTCCAAACTCTTAATGGTCATTTAAGACTTTATAACTCATTTAGGAATACGTTTATGAGGTAACTCACCAAAATGTAACATGCAACTTTTCAAACATAACTTCACTGCACCGTTTAGGCGGCGTAATCCCCGGTATGTGTCGCCACATTCTCGGGTTATGAAGAATAAAGAAGGAAAAAGTTAATCTTCCGAAATGAAGCAGCAATATCTTCTCAGGTAAAAGTTATTAGAACTGTGTCTAGAGACAAGCTGGACATCACAAAGCTTTGACCCAATCAGCCCGTTTGTATCCTATTATTTGTTTCGCTCTTGTTACTTGATGACAGAACCGCTATTTACGATGATCTTACGTTTATTCGCTTATGTCAGAAACAGTTAATCTCTTTGAAAACTGGCTGCTGTTCTCACTATATTGCACTGTTATATTTTGCAAAAGTTTTACCTGCCAACTGCCGACTGACACCGTAACAAATACTACCCAAAACCTACCATTTTACTCGCATCTGGCGCTTGGCGATGGGTAATTTTAGGCCCAGGATATAAGCCAAGAGGAGACTGTCCTTTGCTCTAAACAAAAATTGGTTCTTACAAGACTAGCATATTCTCACCAGAGCTTGTTACGCCTACGTCATCACGCATATGTCAATATAAGCTAGAGATTATGGTTTGTAAATATTTATTTAAATGTGGATATTTTTCTTACACTAACACATCGCTTCGCATTCAAAGGCCTTTATTAACCCCCCGGAGCTGTGTGAAGCACTTTTTATGATGGATGGATGCACTTTATTTGACTTCAAAATCTTAACAGCGATTCAATGTCATTATAAAGCTTGGAAGAGCCAGGACATTTTTATTATAACTCTGGCTGTATTCATCTGAAAGAAGAAAGTCACCTAGGATGGCTTGAGGGTGAGTAAATTAAATTTTCATTTTTGGGTGAACTATCCCTTTAAGTCAGTGAAGTCAAATAAGTTCAGCGAATGAATCATACATATTTGACAAAATTATTCTTTCACAAATTGCACTGATTTGTCAATGAATCAGCTGTTACATTTCACAAATTCAAATGAATAATTCTTTCTGGAATTTAACTGATTCTTCAATGAACCAACTGTTACAGTTTACAGATTGGAATAAATAAATACAGTGTTTGTACAGTTTGGAACACAACTAATGTCAGTTTTCAGATGAACTACCCCTTTAAAAACCCATGCAATAAACACTAGAACTAAACTCTCACGAGAACTAGAGATCTCACTCTAGTATGAAGGGAGTGACAACATGAGACGTATTTTAAACTCACAGAAATATTAATGAGTTTACAAGGACCTTCCCATTATAATTATGTAGAGCAACCGTGGCATCTTAGTGGGCCAGCGTTCCCTGTGGGATACATAAATGTATCAGGCTAGCAAAACTCACCTACTTTTAACAAAACAGTTTACATGCAGATACAAATAACTCCAAGCATCCTTCATTACTATCAGCCGATGAATGGCTATGCCATCTGCAGCTTAACGACTCAAATAACTTCTTCAACCCAACGCTGACAGTTATTGTTCAAAGCACTGCCCATAACCTTTACAAAGGACACATTTTCAGGACATTCTCACATTACTTTCTTCCTAACGCAACTCTAAAAGCATTTTCTGAGGAATTTGCGAGAGGAGAGAGACACATTAACTTGGACTTTTTTTTTTTTACTGAGTGAAATATTTCTTTGCTGAATTACTGCTATGAAAACCATGGCCAATCACTGGCACGCAAGAGTGTGAAGACCGGAACGTCACCATAACCATGTTTGACAACTCCTGACTCTCAACTTATTGGACGAGCTGAACCTCAAATCCACGTAGAACTTGTGAGCTGTCTGGTGAGCAGCAGATAAGCATGTAAGAGAGACAGCAGATCTGTCTGTACCCAACCTGTCTGCAGCTCTGGAAGAGTAATTACAGGAAGGCCTGTGGTAATTAGCCCACCTCTCACTGTGTTTGTCTGTTTTTAAGGCTGACAAAAAGAAAGAAAGAAAGAAAGAAAAAAACCTGGAAGCTGACAAAGCCGCAGCCCAGGTTTACCATATGGGAGCGGATGGATAGTGTCGAACAGCATGTTGGGTTATGTGGAACTGAGTCAAATGCGTAAGCTTAGCTACAGGGATCTCAAATATGAAGACGCCCCTCCTGATACCACCAGTCTAACAGACAAGACAGCCACAATCTGCATCCCTCGCCGTTTGTTGTCAAGGATGTTTTAAGCAGATCTCTCTAGGCAGAGCTCAATGATCAGAACAAGGGCTAATTTGAGAGAGTTTGGGGCCAGGTGACGGAACTGTCACTTGCCACTGCTTACGTTTCAACAATTTCATATTTGCAGATCATAGACATAAGGTTTCATATCTTTTATGCCAGCAAAAGTTTAGCTGTCAGAGTTACAATACAGCAGTAAAACTTCCAGATATGTCAATTTAAAGGGATAGTTGACCCAAAAATAAAAATACTGTCATTAATTACTCACCCACAAGTCGTTCCAAACCCATAAGATCTTTGGAACAAAAATTTAAATATTTTTAAATGAAATCCAAGAGCTTTGTGAACCTGCATAAACAGCAACGCATGTTCATGGCCCAGAAAGTTAGTAAGAACATAGTTGGAATAGTCCATGTGACATCAGTGGTTCAATTGTGATTTTATGTAGTTACGGGAATACTTTTTTCATTATTTTACCTTTAAAAATTATGGTTGAACCACTGAGGTCACAATGACTATTTGAACTCTCCTTACTACCTATCTAGACCTTTAACGTGGTAGTTGTGTTGCTGTCTATGCAGGGCCAGAAAGCTTTTTGATTTCATCAAAAATATCTTAATTTGTGTTCCGAAGATGAACGAAGGTCTTACAGGTTTGGAACGACATTTGTAATTAATGACAGAATCATTTTTGGGTGAACTATGCCTTTAAACAATATCACAAATCATTACATATTGACACAAAAAAAGTACCTAAAAAATAATAATAATAACAATTTACATATGCTGATAATCTCAAAAAACACCAAATACCACTGGAAACCAGCCTGTCTGATTTATTAGTCTATCACTAAAAAAAAAAAAAAAAAAACAATACTTATTGTCGAGCACTGCTATGCAAGATGTGCTCTGGTTTCCTTTGTCCTGGCATCATAAAAGCTGTCGAAATGAACAAGAAAACTTTGATAGCTAGTTTGAGAGTAGCTCTTCATAAATAGCTTGTGGACAGTTAGAGAATGAAGAACGGCCCGTCACCATCATAAGAGGTGTCTGCTGAACTCTTAAACGTACTGACTCAGAGGAAGATAATAATAAACTCACAAGGCTTATTTCCAACAACAAAAGAACTCCTCCGTCGAAATGAAGACTATGACAAATCGTTGTTCTAATGTTTCCTGTGTGGGTGTGCCGTATGTGAATGCGTCTGTGTGTGTGTCCCTGTTGGCCAAGCAGCAGGGTGACTACTCCCCCTGTCTTCCCACCATCTGCCCAAGAGAGAGCTCCTCCAGCACCCCTTCCACGATCAGCACTTTTCTAGGCTGAAGCCAAAAGAACGTGGCATCCAGCTAACTCTGCAGGTCCAAGCCATTGCTCACCTGCGTCAATGAGAAAACAAGTCTCACTGATGAGCAGCTAAATCAAAGGAAATAAACTTCTAAAAGTCTTGAGCGTGGGCAAAACGAGTGTAAAAAAGATAAATAAAAATACAGTAAAAAAATTAATAACTAACGAAGGGTAATGTAACAATGGATTTTCGCAAATCATACAAACTCATAAGAGTGAGGTTGTACAAATTCATACGGATTAGCCACCTTGTAAAATATGAATGATTTTTCACAAATCATGCCAGTTCATATTAGTGAGGTCATACAAATTCATACGAATTAGCAACCTAGTAAAATATGTATGATTTTTTATAAACTGTGCAAATTTTTACGAGTGATGTTGTACAAATTCCTATAAATTTGCAACCTCGTAAAATACGAATGATTTTTCACAAATTGCAAATGTTTGCAAATATGCAAATTCATAAGAGTGAGGTCATACAAATTTGTATGAATTAGCCACCTAGTAAAATACGTATGATATTTTTACAAAACAAGCTAATTCATACGAGTGAGGTTGCACATATTCCTATAAATTTACCACCTCGTAAAACACAAATGATTTTTTTTTTTTTTTTTACAAATTGTGCAAATTCGTACAAGTGAGGATGTAAAAATGTATACAAATTAGCCACCTAGTAAAATACTAATGACGTAAAAAAAATTCATACAAGTGAGGTGGCAATAATTTTGTAAATTACGTAAAATATGTATAATTTTTCACAAATCATGCCAGTGTGGTCATACAAATTTGTACAAATTAGCCACCTAGTAAAATATGTATAAAGTGCTGTGAGATCAGGTTGGCTATTCATACACTAAATGCAAATAACATTATTTGTAAAGTGAATCAACATTTATATTAAAACCAAAAATGTGTACTCCAAAATTCAGACTTAAAAATGAACTTCAAAATCCTAAATATCAACCTAATAATCGGCCAGATCGATACCATTCGGAAAGGGCTCACAAAAGCAAACATCTCAAATCACCACTTCTCCTCATGCTTCTTCTAGTCAATCATGGCGGTCGTTCTCGCTCAAGTTTAGTCTCGAAACCCCCATTTGCCCTTCACACACTCAAGAATGGTCAAACTCCCATTGAGCCAAGCAAGCCTAATATAAGCCATTTAGATGTTTGGAAAGGCTTACCCTTTTCAGCGCTCAAAGCTCCATTAGATAAAGAGGAGCAGGGCAGGCTAATTAGAGTCTGACCGTTTGGCCATTCTAGAGCAAAGATTCATTTGCACTGGTCTTACAATCGGCCTCTCTCTCTTTTTTTCCTCTCTCCGCCTAATAGAAAAATAAGCTACTTCACTCTGCATCGCTGGCAGTGACACCTGCGATGGAGGGGGTAATGGTGTTTAATGGCCTTTTAAATTTTTATTCAGTCTGAGAATCATAAAAGAGGAACCAGGCAGCCACTGGATCTCTTAATAATCCCAATGCTATGGCAACCACAAGCAAGCTCAGCCGTCGGACTTTAGGTGGCACGCCGATCCACACCTGCTCTTGGTTCTCGTGATAGGAGACATGTGGAGACATCGAGAAAAAGAGACATTTCTAAATTTCTGCAAGGTCACCAGTGGTGTTTTGGTGATCTTAATAATAGACGTTTTAAAGTTTAAGTGCTGCCCGGGGGTCTTGTGCGTGTTCATTAGGAATCATGGCCTGCTTGGCCAACACAGCAAGGAATAGACATTAATAAGGCAGAAGGAAAAAAGGAAAGGACAAAGAGGGGGGAAAATGGAGGAAGAGTGTTTATGTTTTGGAAGGCTGCAACTGTGTGTTTGCACTCCCTGGCGGGAGACACAAATCCAGATCTGATATGAGAGTTGTGGCTTTTACACATCTGAGACCAGCTGTATCACCAGACCCTATCTTTTATTTATTTACAGCAGCGCAGCGAGAGAGAGAGACAGAGAAAGAGAGAGATTCTCACACTTGAAATAATTTCACCAATCACACTCATTCTAAATAGGATTGTACATAAATAACGAACGCAGCAAACACAAATACACACCTGGGAGATTTGATGTGGATATTGACAAGGTCTGTGCTTGTTTGTCCATTCCATCAGTGATTCCCAATCAAAGGTATGTTCACACCAGCAGGTTTCACAGAGTACTTGGACTGAAAACCTACAAAACAAAAAATACAGCTTAATTGTATACTAAACAATTTGTTATTTCAACAAATCACAATATTTTCAGTTCTTTTTCATGAAAATAACACTAAATAATGTGTACTGTACTCAAGCTATATAAATTGTTATGTGGATGACATTCATAGAAGACTGTCTTGATTTACACCCATCATTAATCGAATCATAATCACCATATTTATCATAATATAATATCAAATATTATTTAATTGTTTTAATGTTCTTAAAACAAGTAGTTTATGCTCTCCAAGGCTGCAATTGTTTGATCAAAAATACAATATAAACAGTAATATTTTAAAATAACTACTTCAATGTAGTTTAAAATGTAATTTATTCTTGTGAATTTTTGCATGGTTTAAAGGAGCGGTTCACTTTCAGAACAAAAATTTACAGGTAATGTACTCACCCCCCTTGTCACCCAAGATGCTCATGTCTTTCTTTCTTCAGTCGTAAGGAAATTATGTTTTTTGAGGAAAACATATCAGGATTTCCCTCCATATAATGGATTTCTATGGTGCCCCCGAGTTTGAACTTCCAAAATGCAGCTTCAAAGGACTAAACGATCACAGCCGAGGAAAGAATGGGTCTTATCTTACAAAACGATCGGTTATTTTCTAAAAAAAAAAAAAAAAAAAACAATAATAATACAATTGATATACTTTTTTTAACCTCAAATGCTCATCTTTTAGAAAATAACCGATCCTTTCACTAGATAAGACCTTTCTTCCTCTGCTGGGATCATTTACAGCCATTTGAAGCTGCATTGAAGCTGCATTTTGGAAGGTCAAACTCCGGGGCACCATAGAAGTCCATTATATGGAGAGAAATCCTGAAATATTTTCCTCAAAAAACAATTTCTTTACGACTGAAGAAAGAAAGACATGAACATCTTGGGTGACAAGGAGGTGAGTACATTATCTGTAAATTTTTGTTCTGAAAGTGAACTACTCCTTAAATGAACAATGTCCACTTACTAATCAATTACTTAACCAGAGAATAGATCTTCACTTCTAAACCCTATTATATGTCCTTTATTGAGGGATTTGTCCAAAAAAATAAGATAAAATAAGAATAATTGATCTGACTATTGATAATATAAATGATAATGCTAACCAATTGCCACACTATATTATGAGTTAACACATTTCAGTATTTAATGTGATTATTCTGTTAATCATAAGTACAGTGCAACGCATTGGAGCTCCTTCAATTTAACACATCTGACCATGTTTAAATACATTCTGCTTAAATCCACACATTTTCATCCAAAATCAAAGCAGAAAATGCACAAAAAGGCCTTTGATAGGTCTATGGGGGAACATAAATAAAAAAAGACACTTCTAATAAGCCTCGTCTTCTGCAAAAATACAAAACTTTTAATACAACTCTGCTTTTGCTATGAACGGTGGGATTTAGTCATGATTACATGAAGCGAGGCAAACTTGATGAAACAAATGGGAGTTTTGAGATCGTCAGCAGTTATGAAGACGCAGTCCAGGTCCAGCAGTCAATCTTAGGAGTGGTCTCCTGTCCAGCGTCAGCCGAGTGAACGCAGTGGTGTGTCGTTTAAATGTCAGTGATAGACATCAAACCTAGTTCTTTCTCTAACTCCATCTGCTTCATACAGATGTCTCAATCAAGCCAGCAGCTGCGTGGTGTCTTACTGTCAGAGAAGGCCAGGGCTACACTTATACACGCTTCTGTTTAGACACAGGAAGCGTACCTGCCATACGCCACATGCTACCTGACCTGCCCGTCTGCTGCCTGTCATTCAGCCCTCGCACGGACCCTCAACACGCTAACGTGGGCTTCCACACCCGCACACCCGGCAAACTCCTCCTCTAACACTTGTAATGCCTTCTGTCTCTACAAAATTGCTTCAATTGTTTAGAGAAAAAGCCAGAGGCAAAGACATTTTACTGTTATCAATTAAACACATGTACCATCAGAGACAAAATAATGGTTTGTTGTGACATATTGCAGATGGTGTTGTGCTACGTGTGCTTATCACAAAACAGGTGAACACTTCTATGGTTTAAGTTATGTTTAAACAAGAATCTTTCTGGCAAAACCGTTAAATATCCTGATACTACTTTCTGCAAACAAGTTCTAAATGGATATTTTTGTTTTCTTCGTGCATTTAAGAGAATAGAAATAGAAGAGAATACAATAGAAAAGAGCAAAATCAGCCAGCACCTTCTGATCACATTAAAAAAATCATATACAATAAAATTAATATATAATTTAAAAAATACTTCTTAATGCATATTCTTACTCGTATTGCGAATAATTAATCAGTGCATGCCATTTTAAAAATGAATAAATAAATAAAATAAAATACTGATGTCTGTATTGGCAGTAAAGTGTCATCTAGAATCATGCAACCCATTAGCTTAAAGGAATAGTTCAAGACTAAATAAAAAATAAATAAAAACTTGTCATTTTCAATCAAAATACAACTATTGCAGAGGTGTAAAAAGTACAGATACTACATTAAAACTTTTACTCAACTAAACGTCAATAATTATTCACATTTAATTGTACTTAAGCATTTAAAAGATGAACATTTACGCTTTTTAATTGAATTTGAAAACAACAGGCAGTAGAGATTTTCTCATTTTAGCATTTTTGATGCAAAAACTTTGTAAATAAAACTGTCAACTATTATTTTTACATTTACATTTTTACAGTTACAGTACATTGTTCTGTCAGTTTTACTCTAGGTAAACCAAATCACCTGAAACATGTCAGAAAATGGTTTTAACATTTGAATATAGTCATTTTTAGACTAATAATGAACCATCTACAGTGACCGTTACTATAAAAAATACTATAGTTCAAAGTGCTTAAAAGGGATAGGTCAACCAAAAATAAACATTGTGTCATCATTTATTCACCCACGTAAGGGAGTCAAAGGTATTGGTTTTACCTTAAGTAAAATTATTTGGTTTGTATACACTGTAATACAATGTAATAAAGTACTATTACTCAAATACTTTACACCTTTGCAGTTTTGTAATTGAGAGAGAGAGAAAAAGGGAGCGAGAGAGAGCAAGAGGGAGACTCCTTGACCTTCTGATGACACCATTCTTCAGTCTCTCAGGGCACGGTTGGACACTAGCTCCTTGTACATGTACACAAACAGGGCCAAACAGATGCTATTTCAGCCCAGAGGACAATACAAACATGCTGACAACATACAAATGACCTGCAATCATCTGACTGTGGGTGTACTGTAAATGCAGCATATAGTACACTGGAATGCACTACAAGACCTGAACATTAAAAACATATTCTCACAGTACACAAAGTACAAGTACAGTATCCTACGGACCAGGAACACACTGCTCATCGCATGTTCGTCTGCTGAAAATAAAATGTCATATGATTGAAATAAAAATTATAAATTAATATGTATTAGCATCCTATTTATTATTTGGTTATTTAAATCTCCTGTTTAAAAATATAGAAAACATTTGAAATTTATCTCTCAAAATGATGGATATTATTAAAAATTGGAGATTAGCAGAAATAAGTTAATGCAACCTCTTATTTAAATAAGGTAAATACAAAGCAACTTGGTTATATATTTTATGTATGTAATTATATAGGCCTACTGTATTCACTAGCTATTTTAAAATTGTATGGCATACCTGTTTGCCATTATTATGACCCATTTCAACTGTTTACGTGCTTTTCTTCTCTTTATTCTTTTCGTTCTTAACAGCTCCCACTCGCTGTGATGAAGCAGTTATGAAACATTGTTTTTGGCGCCACGGACGGCTCCTTGGTACTTCATGTCATATATGTGACCCTGGACCACAAAACCAGTCTTAAGTAGCACAGGTGTATTTGTAGCAATAGCCAAAAATACATTGTATGGGTCAAAATTATACATTTTTCTTTTATGCCAAAAAACATTAGAATATTAAATAAAGATCATTTTCTATGAAGATATTTTGAAAATTTCGACTGTAAATATATTAAAACTTAATTTTTGATTAGCAATATGCATTGCTAAGATCTTAAATTTAAAATTGTTTAATTTTCTCAAGAATTGTAATTTATTTTGCACCCTCAGATTATAGATATTCAAATAGTTTTATTTCGGCCAAATATTGTCCTGTGCTAACAAACCATACAAACAACAAACTGTCAATGGAAAGCTTATTTATTAATTTATTATTGACACTAATGACTGAAATTGTATCAACCTCAAACTTTTGAACGGTAGTGTATGCATACAGTATACATTGCACACACGGTTTCATCATCACACTGTACAAACTGTACATACTGACAGGGATGCAGTTTAATTCAGTAAAGCTTGCCTTTTTTTCAGGTTGATTAAAGATCCTTTGTTGATTTCGTTCAGAGTCACACTGAATAGCGGACATAAAGCGAAGCCAGCAGCTCATCAAAGGCGCCACACGATACCCACATTAAAGGTAATGTTTCTGCCACTCCATCTCGCATTGTTTTATTTTGCTCTCTGGCTTTAATGAATGTGACAGAATTACGCGGCTTTAAAACCGTCTGCTTTATTGTTCTATTTGTTTATCTATTTCTTATTTCCTCGTCTCTTCCCAGCTCTCATCTGTCATTCTTCGGTGCTTTCATTTTATTGGCCGCTCGGTAGAGCGGTACTGTTGATCGCTGCCCATTTTCGGATTAGGAGATTAAGTTATTCATCACTCACCGAGCTCCCTGCTGCGCCACTGCTATCAGGACACCGCCAAATCACAACATCTCAGCCAGCCATTTCAAAATAATTGAATGCACAATAATTTCCCTATTAATACATTTCTCATATTAGAGATTATGCATGAAACATCCACATTATCTGTGGCAGTGTTTTCCTTCTCTCTTTTTTTCCCCTGCGTGCCTGTGTTAATGTCTTGCTCCTCTCCAGTAAATCTAATAGACAGGATTGAATAGCTCACGCCAGGATGAAGGGATAGGTTACAGATAGCCTCCTCTTTTTTATTTATTCATTTTTTTCCCCCTCTCCCTCCCTCTCTTTCTCTGGTGGAAGATGCAGAAGAAAATTAAAGAAAATCGATCATTTTCGAGCAGGGTGGCGGGGACGGGCTGTGACGGTTGCTACGCCAACAGTAACTCAGCCTCTCACAGCTGTCTCGTAGAAGTTGTTTTGTCATTTTGCCAGATAAATTTATTTATTTTTCAGCTTTTAAACATTAATTAGACCAAATTCGAAATTTCACTGATTTTATTCTAAAGTAGGGGGAACTCGTTCAAGTGAAGGTGTGCTACGTCAGCGTATGTTAGCTTTGAAATTACTCATACGTTTTGTAGTTGCACACATTTGCACTCAACACACCAAAGACACACAGCGACAAAAGGCACGTCAATGGATGTGTCATATATGCACGTATTAGCATGAGAACAGATCATTAAATCCATTGTAGGCAGCCAACCAAAACGCCTCGGCACACCGGCGGCCATTATGTCGTCATCATACTTCAGTGAATCGTGTTTTGCTTTGTACTAAAAATAATCCTCTCTTCCACAGCAAGGATAGAGGTGGACTCACAACAGGGCTGGTCACAGTTAGAGATCCTCTTCAAAACATCAAAGTGTGTTAATCACTTGTGTTAAATGTGCTCAAGCCTGTGTAAAGGGTGGAAGTGAGGCTATACTGTACACTGAACAAGGGCACATTGTGAGATCTGTTACGGCAGGTAAATGTGTCTTAACAGCTGGAAGAGTGAAGGGGAAATATAGGAAATCAACAAAGAGAGCCTCTCACTGTTATGAATCCTCTATGAATCCTAATTATTCACCACACAGGAAAGACGGCTCTGAAGAAAGCTACATTTGACATCTGAACAAACGAACATGTTCACACTTTTAACTGAACAGAGACACATGTATACAGAAGATTTCTGTCTGGCCATCCGTCTGTCTGTCTGCAGTCTACATGTCTTTATGCACCAAAAAAAAAGAAGAAAAAAAAAAAAAAACAGCTATATACAGTCAAGCCCAAAATTACTCAAACCCCTGGCAAATTCTGACTTAAAGTTACTTTTTTTCAACCAGCAATTTTTTTTTTGTTTTTTTTTTTGTTTTTTGACCGGAAATGACAGGCTTCTCCCAAAAGATAATAACACGATATACAAGAGGCATCATTGTGTAAAAGAAATATTACTCATCTTTTAATTTACATTTGAACAAAATGTGGCATGTCCAAAATTATTCATACCCTTCTCAATAATCAATAGAAAAGCCTTTATTGGCTATTACAGCAATCAAACGCTTCCTATAATTGCTGATCAGCTTTTTGCATGTCTCCACTGGTATTTTTGCCCATTCATCTTTTTTTTCTTTTTCTTTTTTTATTATTTGGAGTGCAAAAACATACAACAAACAACAAAAAACAATACCAACAACAAAAACAGCAATAATAATAAATGAAAATGAGCAAAAATGACAATCTGAATAATAGTAATATTATAAGTAGTATTAGCATGTTTAGAAATAATAGAAATAACCATAATTTGAAATAGTCGATGATGATAACGATGATATTTTGTGATGACAGTAACAGTAATATCAATAATAACAGTAATAATAATAATAATGATAATAACAACAACAATAATACTAAAGATGGTGATGACAATAATACGTTGTGATGATGGTAACAGTGATATCAATAATATTAACAGTAATAATATTAATAATAATAATAATAACAGTAATAGAGACTGTGCTGTAACAGTAATATTTTATGATGATATTTTGTAATGACGGCAACAGTAATATTACTATTAATAATAATAATAATAATAATTATAATAAATAATAATGATATAATCATAATAGTAGTTATATAAATATATTTATATAAAGGGGAAATTTAATAATGAACCATTTGCCCATTCATCTTTAGCGATGAGCTCCAACTCTTTCAGGTTGGAGGGTCTCCTTGCCATCACCCTGATCTTTGTGTGCCTTATCTGGAGAAGTGGTGTCCTCCTTGGTCTGCGTCCGTGGAACCCAGCGGTGTGCAGTGACCATTGGATTGTCTGCCTTGAGATGTTGCCACCAGCAGAGCACAGATTCATCAGGATGGCCTTGGTGGTGATCCATGGATTCTTTTTTACCTCTCTCACTATCCTCCTGGACAGCACAGGTGTAACTTTTGGCTTCCGACCACGTCCTCTGAAATTTTTCACAGTGCGGAACGTCTTGTATTTTTTAAATAATACTTTGCACTGTAGCCACTGGAACTTCAAAACATTTAGATATGGTCTTATAGCCCTTTCCTGACTTGTGAGCAGCCACAATGCGCAGCCGCAGGTCCTCAGTGAGCTCCTTTGTCTTAGCCATGACTGTCCATTAAAAAAAAAAAAAAAACTGTCCAAAAGAGCTTATGTTTTTCACCTGTTGAGTTGATTAAAACAGCTGTTCCCAATAAATCAGGGTAATTAGAATGCTTTAGAACAGCTTGGACTATTTGGAATGGTATAGAACTTTGGATTTTCCCATAGACTGTGACAGTTCGCAAAGGGTATGAATAATTTTGGACATGCCACTTTTTGTTCAAATGTAAATAAAAGCTGAGAAATATTTTTTTTCCACAATGATGCCTCTTGTACATCCTCTTATTATCTTTTGGGAGAAGCATGTGTCATTTCCGGTCAAAAAAAAAAAAACTTGCTGGTTGAATAAAAGTAACTTTAAGTCAGAATTTGCCAGGGGTATGAATAATTTTGGGCTTGACTACAGGGTGCGATTTGCGAAAAAAACAGAGGGGGGGGGGGGGGGGGGGGGGGTTGAAAACTTTTTTTTCTCTCTCCATAGGCAGAGGTTGACCAAACTGTTAGTGTAATCTGTTAACAATGCGCATTATACACCCGTCTTTTTAGGCAAGAACCAGATAATGAGTGTCAGGGTCATGAAATGTTTTTAATACGACGGAAGCTGTATTATGTGATCACAATTTAATAAAAACATCGTAAGTTAGGCCTATTAATAGTAATGATTTCATTTCAAACAATGAATACATTTTATAGAGAAGGTGAGCAAAGTATCAACGGAGCTTTTTGGAAACTCCAAATCAGTAAACCACTGCGTCGCAAAAAGATTCACTGTTTCGAAGCGTTCCAATCGGATCACGAATCATTTGATTCAGAACGTTCAACTTCAAAGCGCGTATGGCGAATCATTTGATTCAGACGACTTTAAAGCGTGTATCGCAAATAATTTGATTTAGATCGGGACGTAGGAACGGCTTCGCGGGACATTTTATCCCCACCGTGGATAAAAATAATTCAGCCGAGGCAGGGATGATGTATATATTATATATAATAAAAAAAATTTTTTTTTTTGCAAAAAAATATTAAGTACATGTAAATTAGTATTTAATGGGGTATTTCTAACTCTATTGCATATATGGGGAGTAACTAGTTACATGTAACAGAATATATAAATGTAACTGTAATCTGTTATAGTTTCTGAGAAAAAAAATAGTCTAATTAAATGTCAACAATTACAAAGGAAAGTTACATCTGAATATTTTCACACACATACAGAATTGATTTAATATTTATTTGATAACTTATTTTATTTATTTATTTGATACGTTCATTTTATTTCTAACCCTATTTGGGTTTGTGTATATGCTTTACTTTTTTAATTAACTGTTTTTGTTAGATGGCAGTGTTTCCTGTAATAACTATGCAAAGATTTTATTTCAAAAACAGCATCTTAACTATTAAACTATTCTTCTTATGGTTTTAAAACAATATTTAACCTTAAAACAACCTCAAAGTAAAAAGATGTGCTGAAGTCTTAAGGTGCATTCACACCAGACGCGAATAAAGCGGTAAGCACGAGTGATTTACATGTTAAGTCAATGCAAAGACGCGATAGTCATCCTGCGGCACCAACTGAGCATTTTGAGTTTTTGATGAGCGTAAGACGTGATCCGAGTTAAAAAATCTGAACTTTGGTGAATATTCGCACCGCATTAACCAATCAGGAGCTTGCTCTAGTAGTGACGTGATTATGACGTGGTGAGCGGAGGCAGAAATCCGAAACAACAATGGAGGACAAAGTCATCGTCACTGTATGTAGATACTCGAAGCTGTGCGATACATCTTTGTGCTTTTATAGAAACAGGAATAAAAAGGATCTTGCTTGGAAGAAAGTGAGTGAGGAGGTCGGATAATCTGGTAAGTTTTAAAAACGCTCTTTTCTCAAGAAGAAGTCCCTCCTATGACGCGAATTTGCGTCACGCGTGAATGAAGCAAGTAAACTCAAAAAGTTCAAGCGCCCACCTACGCTCACACAAGTCACATCTGGTGTGAATGCCCTATTAAAGGGGTCATCAGATGCCCATTTTCCACACATGAATATGATTATTTTAGGGTCTTAATGAAAAGTCTATAACATGCTTTGGTTAAACTTTCTCAATGATAGTGTAAAAAACACACTCTTTACCTTGTCAAAATCAGCTCTGCAAAAATCAACCTGTTCTGATGGATGTTGCTTCAAATGCTAATGAGCTCTGCTCGCAACGCCCCTCTCTTCTCTCTGTGGAGTGACGAGACTGCTTACTTTAGCCATGTTTAGCCACAAAACTTGCTTACTAGCACGTTATTATGAAAGGCGATTGCAAAGATTCATAAATAAAAAAACTTCTGCTCACTTCTGCTGTAAGTGAAGCTGGACCACAAATGATTCGCGCAAACATACATGTATTTATGTAGATTGGGAGGCGCATTCCCTTCACAAACATAAGTCATCCATATTTTTATCATGATAGGGTGTTTGTGTACGCACACTGCCAACACATTTTATGTTCAAACAACATGTAAACGTGAACTTTGCATCTAATGACCTGTTTAATTCAAGTGATGAAGTATTTTGAAAGTCTGACAGAGAACTACTGTAAGGTTAATCCTGCCTGCTTTAATGTTTGAATATTATTAACAGTTTTGAAACACTTAAAGAAAAGTTATCAAAAAATAGTCTAATTCCAGTTGCTTAACAATTCCATTAATGATTATTTCAACATTTTTGAGGAAGCACCTGTAAATTCAGTACCACAGCAGCATATGTCATTAAAATAGCATTAACAAATGCAACGTGTTATAAATAAGAAATGGTTCTAGATTTGCAACTATAGATATAACAGATCAGAATAAGCACTAGAAAGCATTATGAATATTATAATGAAGCATTACGTATCTCTGGGTTATGCAGTACATATAGAAAGTGTTTCTGGAAAGTGTTAGTGAACATACTGCTGACTTGATTTGATTAATAGTAACACCATAAACAGACACATGATTTCACAGCGGGCAGAAAAATTAATAAATAAATAAATATCTGTGAGCGAAAGTGTGTTTGTGTGGAGCTACCCAGTTCCCGTCTCAAATGAACATGTGCTCTCTCTGCACAGATGACACTCAAAATGCATTATAACCATTAATGAAAAAGTTAATGGGCCATTTTCTTACATATCAATTTACATTTTACAATTTGGGTACACAAATGATGTCTGCTACGGCGGGTCCTTAATATTTTGCTCAAGGAAACAGTTCTAATGTGTTTTGTGGACATCAAATGTAGTGAATAATGATGCGTCCATCGCATGCAAATAAGATGACAGTTGGAATGGGCTGATCAACAGTGCTCGCATAAAGAGGTTACAGACTGCCGTGTACCGCGTTTCAAAAATGTCATCTACCATATCGCAGTGTGTCCATGTTTGCAAGCAAATACACAAACCAATACGCTCAATTACGATCAGCTCCCTTGTGTGCAACTAGCAAATTATCTATCACAAAGCATCCCAATTTTCACACTCTGCCATGCTGAATTTCTTAAAACATGCAAACTTAATGTACAGTACATCTACTGTAAGGCCTATGTCTGTTTGCATTACGTTAACACGTTAACTCTTACACACTGGTTATGAATGCAATTAAACCGTCCATACAGACCATTTATTGTCTAAAACATAGACAAGAATTCAAATGATGTGTTGCAGTATAACAGTATTGACAATAGTCCTGATATTTAACTAATTAAATATTTAGGGGTGTTGCAATATACTGTACTGGTATTGGCAATATTTGAAATGAATAGTACACAAATGAGAATACAACACATAATAGTCCACCACTATGACCATTGCGACTTATAGATATAAACTCACAATTGTGAGTTATAAAGTCAGAATTGCATGACATAAACTCACAATTCTGAGAAATAAAGTCACAGTTCTGAGTAATTAAGTCAGAATTGTGTGATATAAAGTTGCAATTGCGAGTTATTAAATCAGAATTGTCAGATATAAACTTGCAATTCTGTGAAAATACGTCTTTTTGTTTTTCTCCTCAGAACTGGACTTTATATCTCACAATGTGAGAAAAAAGAATTGTGAGATACAAACTCACAATTGCAAGAAAAAAAAACTCTCTCGCAATTCTGACTTTATTTCCCGCAATTGTGAGTTTATATCCCACCATTCGGACTTTATTTCTTGTAATTGGTGTTTATATCTCAGTTTTGAGAAAAAAAGTCAGAATTGCGAGTTTATATGACAATTCTGAGAAAAAAAATTGTAAGATGTAAACTCGAAATTTGCAACAAAAAAAAGTCAGAACTGTGAGATACTTCACTGTTACTTCAAGTAAACTTAAAAAATAAATAAAAAAAGTCAAAATAAACATTATATGTATGTATGTAATTAGTATGTAATTAACTACAATTAAAGTAAAAATGTAAAAAAAAAAACAACAATGTTGTTTTGGACCCCACTGACTTGTTGAATGAACAAAAATTGGTTAAAAGGTTCTTTTAAGCAAGCAAGCAAATAAGTACAGTGAGTTCAGTAAATCATGACAGAATTTTCATTCTGGCAGGAACTATCCCTTTAATTAAAACACTCACAGTACAGCACTGTTTTAGATCACTAAATGGTTAGTAAATAAGATGGTTACTAAGTAAGATGCTGGTTAATGCACTGGTATGTAAAACTACATAAGGTTTTATAATTATGTGTATGTTGACAGCATTGATTTAATGCAGTATGGCTGTATGGGATCTACTGTGCTATCCCATCTCCTCCCAACACATTCCAACACGCTGAGCTTTCTCTTAACTTTACAGAAAATAAACATTTTCACCGTGGGGCGTCATTCACCATGCACCTCTCTCGCATGATGCTAGCGCTCACACGGATGCGGCGGTGGCGGTCCCGGGGGCCGGGACGGCTGAGCGCAAGGGCTTATGGGTGTGAATATATGTATCAGTGCCATCTGCATGTGAAGTGAGAAAACACAGGGCAGAGAGCCAATCACACACCCACGCGCACCTGAGGAAGGCGTCATCACCGCAGCCTATTGTTTCAGGGCACATTTATGTAAGTGTGAGGCACACGGGAATGCTGTCACACCTTTTAAACTCACAGCCACCGACAAACACAAAAAAATGCAAATCCGTTTTGTTTGATGTATTTTCAAGCTTTGCAGGTCACGTTAAAAATGCCGCTATGTGACACTGTTTGTGCGCGAGAGCAACCGAAAACACTGTATGTTAAAATAAAACTCAATTCCCACTCCAACAATCGCTTTGATAAGCACTATAAGCGAACGACACCCACTGCTACAAGACGTACATTCTGTACTCTCCATATACATTAATGCAAATGAAAAGACGCCTGCAGTTTGACGTTGTCCCTCCTTTTTCCTCTCCTTTCTCATTATTCCACTACCTTGCACGTTGCCTCTCTTCTCATCTTTCCTCCTCTACCAGCAGCAGTCCAAAGCAATGGCCAATAACACAGCATGCTGGAACAGATACCTGCAAAGTTAATATCATTAATCAATACCAATGGAATTGTGTGGAGGGACGCAGTCAAGTGAGCCTCCCAGCAGTACCAATCTCCCTCCCTTTAAACCTCATTTGCAAGCCCAAGATGGCCGCTCGGATGACTGGCAGCAAAGTTTTTCCAACAAATTTCATGGGGCATGAGCCAAAGATAATAGGTTTTCAGCCCAATGACAATCCAATTACAACGCCAATCAAAGCTGACTCCATGCAGGCTAATTATCAGCTTCAGCCGTCAGTTCAAATACTAACATACCACTTTTTAGTTGAATAAAAATTCAGTTTCGAAACCAGGCAGGTCTGCCGTCCCTGATGAGCGGGGAGCAGCAGAGAAGCCTACCTTGGTGGTTGCTTCTGCGCTGATAACGAACGGCGGGGTATCGTTTCAGCAGAACGGAACATCCTCTAAAACATTTAGGAGTGGTTTCCTTGTGTCCGTGAATGCTTATCTTCCAATGTGGTTTGAGGTAAATCAAACCTATCTAATTGAACATTGGGTTTGTACCGAATTAGTCCAATTCAGTTATCACTGATAGCAATGTCTATTCGACATGCGCAATACATTGCTATAATAGCGCCTGTCAGTTTTGAAAAGGTGACTGTACACAAATTTGACACTTTAAAAAGATTGGTGAATGATGTGTTCGACAAGCGTGTGATGTATTGTATTGGAAGGACAACTACATATTTTCTTTTACCTGCAAAACGGAAGCTGCAGACCATTTGATATGCAGTTGTCCATCTAATTTGAACAATAAACCCAACAAGTGCACACTCATCGACAGGATGTCATGCATTTCATTCATAACTCATTGTAATCTATGATAAGTGCCTTATTTGTACACTAACATCTGAGAACTACATGAGCAATATCACACGAGTAGACTTTAGATATGGCTGTATGTCGGCATGGTTGTGATTCGCCATAGGTAGGTAATCACAGAGTGCCGATATACAGCCATATCTCAAGTCTACTCGTGTGATATTGCGTTTATACAATAGTTTGATGGCACGAGTGTGTAATTACATAAACACAATTACAACGGAGTGTATTTAAATGCCCTCTTTTGTGTGAACTACTTCCTTCCACCACGAATTCAAATCAAAGTTTGACGGTTGATCAGCTGAGCATAAGCCTTCGTTACTAATTCCAAAAAGTCACTTTAGAACTAGTAACAAACGAACGTTGAGTTGCTTCATTGAAAGCCTATTGTACTGTATTACTGCATTAAAAACTCACTGTGTCATGTATGAGTATTATGAGAGATGGACCGAGCGAGTGATTAACGTATCTGCATCTGATAAAGCATTTATTATTCATATTCATGATGATATGACGTTAGTTTGAATGTTTACTGAAGAAAGCGTTATCCGTTCATCTGTTAAGGGTGATTTTGTGTCAAACTGTTGTTGAAGCTCAAAAAGTTGCTAAGCAATTCAGTCGAGAGTAAAGGCAGACATACAGCATCGAATTTACATAAACATACGATTTTGCCAAAACAATCTTCTTCTCTTGAACAAATAATAGATTAATGAGACCAAAGACTACGGTTAGATTCCATAAGAGCTGTATGTGATGAGACCACTCTCGAGCGGACTGATGAGTGCAGAACGCCCGCTGACGCCATCTGGATCTCACACGTCTGAAAACGTCGAAGTAAATTTTCATATAGACGTTATCTTTATTAACAAACTGCATATTTGAACTATAAACAAGTACATTCTCAACTGAAAACTACACTATACATAGAGGAGTAATATTCATAAAATTATACAGGATTTGGACATCCGCACAAACAGACCAGGCCGGAACAACCGGAGTGATACAAAATTGTGAAAGAGCGTTCCTGTAGCGACACCAGTACAATATCTCACGGTTCTCAACCAATCAGATTTGAGAACCAGAACGAACTGTTGTATAATCTAATACACTGGTTCTCAATCCTAGTCCTGGAGAACCCATGCTCTGCACATTTTGCATGTCTCTCTTATTTAACACACCTGATTGAGATCTTCAGCTTGTTAGTTCAGTTCATGGATCTCTCTCCTAAAGAGCTGATGATCTCAATCAGGTGTGTTAAATAAGGGAGACATGCAAAATGTGCAGAGCAGGGGTCCCCCAGGACCAGGATTGAGAACCACTGATCTAATATATTCTGATGCAATGATGATAATGACTTATTGTTATGCTATGCTGTCCATGAGAGCTCAACAAGCAGAAAACCATATATTGTCATAGTCATGTGTTTATTAGTCACGTTGAATCAATGAAAGCAGTTAAATCTTCTGTTTATTCAGCTGCAGCGATAGGTATTTTCTATGTTTCTCCTTCAGGTGTTTTTGGCGTTTCCGAGAGACAGCGTGCCCTCTGGCCTTCGGATGAAGATTTACTGCTGATCACAGATCACATAGAAATGGAGATCACAGATCACCGTGCTTCACTAAAAGATACGCATGACAATCGCAGCTTCCGATTAATCATGATTGCGATTTCATTTCGATTTATCTAGCAGCCTTACTCACAATAAACACAACCAAACACAGAAACCCACTGCAAATACTCACAACACAACCGAATACAGAAACACCCTACAAATACCCGCAACACAACCAAACACAGAAACGTGCTGCAAATAATCATAACACAACCAAAAACAGAAACACGCTGCAAATACTCACAACACAACCAAATACAGAAACACACTTCAAATATTCGCAACATAACTAAATACAGAAACGCACTGCACATAATCGCAACACAATCAAATACAGAAATGTGCTGCAAATACTCACAACACAACCAAACACAGAAAAGAACTGCAAATACTCAACACATTCAAATACAGAAACCCACTGCAAATACTCACAACACAACCAAATACAGAAATGGAGTGATAATTCTCAAAAAAAAAAAAAAAAAAAATTAAACCATGGTAACCACAAATTAACCATGGTTTTGCTACACTAACCACAGTTTAACCATGGTATTTGTACAACTGTGGTTATACAAAAAAAATGGTTACTATGTTTTTACTATAATAAAACCATGGTCAATTTTTCAATGTGGTAAGTGTAGCAAAACCATGGTTAATTTGTGGTTACCATGGTTGAACTATAGTAACCATATTTTTTGTTTGTTTGTTTGTTTTATTTGTAGAAAAACATGGTTAATTTTCATAAGGGTTCCGTTGTGATCTGTACTACTTTGCAGCACGTTTAATTTTTACAGCGCATTTTTGTATGTGGTTGTGTTGTGAGTATTTTCAGCACATGCTGTCAAACTGATGAAGACGTTTTCTTAATTTACTGGTTCTTTTTCTATTTGAATGTGTTTTTCTCTCAGTCACTGCATTATGCACTATAAAAAAATGTGTAAGTTGTAAATAACATTTTACAGGAAAATACTACTTCAGGTTTACCTCAAAATTTACATTTAACTAATCTGTTCCATTGTAATTGTTTCTGAAATTGACTAGCAATTTCTAAGCGCAAATAGTTTCCACACCATTTTTTTTTTTAGTGTATGTGATCAGATGAAAATAAACTTGTGTTTATGCCATTTTCTGATTTATAAATTGTGAGGTGAATTTGTGATTGGCTAGTGAAGGGCTGTTCCAGAATCCAGGATTATTTCCGAATCACAGCATTCACGCAGTACAATTTTGAGAGGATAACACAGATACAGCGGTGTAAAAACAAAGGATCATGAGTGTGTGTCCGCGCCACTCTGAGATGTGCTGGGATGAAATGCACTGAGGATATGGAGGGCTGGCACAGACATGACATCTAATAATGTCTTTCCTCTACAAGTCTGTCCTGCTTGGGTTGGATTTAGAGGCGGTTTATCTCCTTCATATAACCCCCCCCCCCCCCACACACACACACACACACACCCGACACTCGCATTACACTCACATACAAACACACACACACACACACACACACACACACACACACACACACAAACTAACAAACAAAACCTGCATCAATAACACAAATGATTAAACATTCATGGCCTTTTGTAGGGAACATCTGCTCTATATAGAAGTCTAGCCTGAGGGACTGGGTGGAAAGAATCAGGAGGATTTTTCTCAAAGAAGCTCAAGGAAGCAATAAGATGGCGCACAGTCCTGAAAAGAAAACGCATAGCAGAGTTTCTGTGCTTTTGTCTAGGTGAACGGACAAATCTGTTTTTTTATGCCATTTAAAGTCAAGGGACAGGAAGTTATTCAGGAAAGAGCGGGAGGGAATGTACCACGACTTCTGTGTATTAAAGGGATAGCTCACCCAAAAATGAAAATTCTGTTATTATATACTCACCGTCCTGTCGTTCCAAACTCGTCAGATATTCGTTCATCATTGGAACACAAATTAACCTATTTTTTAATGAACTCTGAGAGCTTGCAGACCCTACGTTCAAGGCCCAGAAAGGTAGTAAGGACATAATTAGAAGAAATTGTTGAATAGTTGTTATTTTTGTTTTCTTTCCACATGAAAAGTATTATCATAGCTTCATAAAATTAAGGTTGAACCACTGCTGTCACATGGACTATTGTATCGATTTCCTTACTACCTTTCTGGGCCTTAAACGTTTCAGTTGCTTTGCTGTGTATGCAGGGTCAGAAAGCTCTTGGATTTCATCAAAAAATATCTTAATTTGTGTTTAAAATATGAGCGAAGGTCTTACAGGTTTGGAACAACATGAGGGCGAGTAAACAATAACAGAATTTTCATTTTTGGGTGAACTATCCCTTGTTGCATAACTTCTGACATACTTTGCCAATGAAAAACTGTATTCTATTGATTATTTTCGTTGATTATTTTCATAACTGACAAGAAAGGCAATATTAAAGAGCTATACTATTATACACAGAGGGAAATTTAACCAAAATTAATAGTTTTATATGCACACCATTATATATTATGAAAGATACTAAAATCTGTGATAGAATATAATGCAAATCTGTCAATTTCAAGTAAGCCTTGACACCTTCTAAAGGTGGACAGCAGGATTTTAAAACCAACATCACCTGATAAAAAATATCTATAATACAGAAAAATGATATATATGCAAATAGCACAAATGTAACAATGAGCTTAAATATAAATAAATAAATGGTGTAATTTTTGCTTTAAATTATGTGGCTTCAGATATAGGACATGCCATAGAAGCCAGAAGAGCCAATGAAAAACAGAGAACAATTTAGAATAAACCCAACACACCTCTGATCCCAATTTAATCCTTTAGACATCATGTGACCGAACAAAGCAATATTTATTTCAGTTGATGTATTCTGCACTTTAATGTTAAGCCATCTGTTTTTTCCCTTTCAAATTTTCTTTTTTTTCCCCCAAACTGCTGTTTCCGTAAGCGTTTCCTATTGATTGCTTCTACCGACTATAAACCCACACAGAGCCACCCCATCTGAGAAATGATTATCTTTGATTATCTCTGAGTTTGTGGTTCAATAAATTCATGAAAATTTGAGGCCTTGCTGTGCTTCCCACCAGCGCCGGCACGCATAAGTCTCTCTCTCAGTCCTTCAATGTGTTATCACTGCTCTCTACACAAACTCCGCACTTCTGAGGAGATTAATGACACATTGTCTGTGGAGATAACATCTGTCTCCACTGCTCCTGAAATATCAAGCTTAATAAATATATTTATGAGCCCTGCTCTCTATAGCACTAATGCAATCAGCCGTTGCCGCTCACGCTGGCCCAAGACACTGAAAACCCATTGACTTATTTTGTAGCAAATTAGTCCAACACCTAATCGCTGAACCCTGCTCCGCTTTTTGAATTACGACTCTGAAACACCCATCCGCTCTGCAGCAACTGCGGTTTGAATTATATCAATTCGCAGACTTGCTGGTGTCCAGATTTCATTAGCAACACATTAACAACGCTTTACATCTATTACCATGCTGACATGTTCTATAAATAAATGGCATGGAAACAGAGTATTACTATTAAACTCGCTAGTGTAACGGTAAAAAGATTTATCATTAAAACTGAACATGGGTCACGAACAATAGGCATAATTGACTTTCAAAGAAGAAGATTAGAAGTAGTCTTTCAAATGCGTGAATGTGCACAAGTATTTTGCAGCAGTAGGGTGTCATCTTCAGAAACATGCAACCTATGAACTTAAAAAAAAAAATACAAATAAAATAAATATGTTACAAATGTGTGCTAATAGATATTAAGTGTTCAAATAAATTATATATTTAAAAAATAAATTAAATATAATATACTGTACAACTGTACAACTTACTGTACAACTTTGGATTTTTTTTGTTATAGCGAGGGCTTGGAAAAACATTATGGTGAGTAAATGATATTACAATGAATATTCTGTACTAAACTAAACTAAACTAAATTAAATTAAATAAAATTAAATAAAATTAAATATTAACTTAAATAAATATGCGCTCAAAATAATAATAATAATAATAATAATAATAATAATAATAATAATAATAATAAAACAGCAATAAAAGCATTTAATTAACGAGAGGGTTTGGAAAGACATTATGCTGAGCAAATGATATAATATGCCAATGAATATTATGTATTAAAATAGAAAAATAAATAATAAAATAACATCTAAATAAATAAATACAAATCTAGATAAAATACTTTATATGCACAACAATTAAAAAAAAACACACAAGTAGTACATTTAATTATATGTGTAATTTAGAAGTAGAAAAACTAAAATTGTATTTTCTTGTAAATGTACTCCAATAATCAGTGTTATTATGTTAATAAATAGTATGTGTTAAAAAATAATAATAAATAAATAAATTAATAAATATTTATATGCACTGAAAACAACTGGTACAGAAACAAATTTCACTCAGAAAAATGTACTCCAATAATCTTTTTTTTTTTTTTTTTTTTTTTTTACAGTGAATGTTTGGAAAGACATTATGCTGAGTAAATGATATTTTGTGCTAATGAATATTATGCATTTAAAATAATAAATAAATACATCTATATGCACTGAAAATACTTGGTCCAGAAACAATTTTCACTCACAAAAAAAAAAAAAAAAAAAAAAAAAACTCCAGTCTTTTGGTGTTGTTATTGTTTTTTGGTTTTGTTTTGTTTTGTTTTAACAGTGAGTGTTTGGAAGACATTATGGCGAGTAAATCATATTATGTGCCAAGGAAAATCAAGTGTGAAAATAGGAATAATAATAATAAATGAAAATAAAATGTAAAAAAAAAAACATAAATTAACATAAAAAACTAAAATAGTCATATGTCTTTTGGAAAGACATTACAGAGAGTAAATGATAACAGAATTAGCATTTTTGGCTGAACTATCCTTTTAAGTTCAAGGAGTACACAGCGAGGAGCCATTTGTTTCCAGGGTAAACATGTTTCCCCCTCCTCACCTCCATCCCACAGTCCCTAAACCTGACAGAGAAGTAGCCGAGGGCTACATGAGACACAGGATGCAGTACAAGGACAAATCCCCACCCACGAGGACAGGAAGAGGAAAGATGTGATTAACTCTTTATCATTGCGACTTTACAGCGGTATGAACATCGCTGCAATGAGATTTGCCCCCCGATCTGACGCCCCACTCTCCTGTTCTCTAAATATTAGTCTAATCTGAGATATGTGTTGTAGCTGGAGGCGGGGGGGAGGGTGGAGGGAGATAAGCCAAGAGGCTAAGCTAACAAAAATTAATAACTGTGATGGAGATCTGCCTGTTTAGCATAATTTCAGTGCGAAAAGCACCCTGACCCCCCAATGATACTCTTTATCTTGATTATTTTGAACAATGTGAAACAACATAATTTTGTTTACTACTTAACCTTTAGCAGTCAGGTGCTACGCCAAACCTGACACTCCTGCAGCAACGTGTGAACGTACAACTCGCTCATTTTCGCATGATAAGAAGTGAAGAACAGATATGGTTTCGATGGAAAGAACCTTGGTTATTATACATGAATATTTCAGTCTCCCTATTGTGTTACATAGATCAAACACTGAGTGGAAGATATGTTGGAAATGTATTATTTGTGAATCAATAGTTTGCAATATAAGCTTTTATGAAGCTAGTTTAAGGTCTGTTAGATTTTTTATGTTGTTGAAAAGTTCTGCTCACAAGGCATTTATTTGATTAAAAACACAATAACAACTTTAAAATGTTAATAAAATTTTGGGTTGTTTTCTACTTTAATATATTTTAAAATCTAATTTATTCCTGTGATGGCAAAGCTGAATTTTCAGTAGTCTTCAGTGCGACATGATCCTTCGCAAATTAGTCTAATGTTTTAGATTTAGTGCTCAAGAAACATTTATTATTATCATTATTAATGTTGAAAACAGTTGATCTGCTTAACAATTGTGTGTAATCTCGTATAACATCCTAAATGTATTTACTGTCACTTTTGATCAATTTACCCACCCTCGCTGAATGAAAGAAATTTCTTTCAAAAAGAAAAAAAAAGATTTAGCTTGTTTGTGCCGTATGCCTACAGTAATACTTTTTTTTTTAATGCTTTGCGATGAAATTTAATTTATTCAACAAGGCCAGACGATTTTGACCTACACAAGCAATCAAGTGGGCATTCAGGTTTAGTTTCAGACATCACTTCAAGGACTCTTTACAAAAAGATAAAATATCATACACGTCTTGTATGCACTCACAAACGTAACCACTCAAGGTGTCTCAAGGTGTCAACACAGCCAAGTTAGTTTATGAAAAGCTATTATATTTACTTTCCTTAAAATTACAGAATGATTGTATGCATACCAGCAGATGCACAAAAAGTTGTAAAACGTTTTATCAAGAGCATCTGCACCTTGTGAGAGAGATGGGCGAGCAGAGGCGGGGATGTTAACTGCTATGGTAACCAACCCCTGGGGACCGAGAACTCTCATCGGATCACCTCCCAACATCTGGCTCTTAAATGTTCATGCATTAAAAAAAAATGAAAAAATGAATGCACAAAAGAAAAAAATAAATAAAACAAGAGTGCTAATGATACACATGGATATTCGCCTTGCAGACAGAGTTTACACTGCACATATCCACAAACAGACAACCTAAAATACACACAGAGCTGAAATAAACTGACATTAAAAATATTATACAGTGCATGAACACAACAGGTTCAACTGCAAATATGGACGGAAGCATGGCAGTGATCCAGAGGTCAAATAGAGGCCATTATCTAAACGTTAATGAGTGCCAGGAACAGTAAGACTTTACATTTGCAGATTTACAAAATAAATTACCCCATTCCATTTATGCTGGAGCCATCATTACATTAAAAGTCCAAGGCTTTAATAAAAGTGCAGTATTTAGAATTTTTCAGCTTGGTAGATTATTATTATTAGTATTAGGGGTCGACCGATTAACGGCCTGGACGATTATTGGCACTAATATTAAGTATTTTGTATGGTTATTTGTATCGATTTGCCAGTAAAATAATTTAAAACCATTTAAAGAAAGTTTTTGTCAGGGCCTTTGTTATTCTTAATTTTGACATTTTTACACCAGACATATATTTTGGTTCAAGATATCAGTTGTCAATATACTTGATCTGTAATATTCCCTGATAAAAACATATCGTTTGACCCCTAATTATTTTTATTTTTATTAGGAGGATTAGTAGTATAGGACTATTAGGAGTAGTATAGTAGCACTTTTTTTTTTTTTTTCATTTTCACATCAAACATACATCAGTTTTAAAATATCGGTTATCAGTCTACTTGATCTGTAATAATCTGTATCTGCATTGTCCCTGAAAAACACATATAGGTTGACTGCTAATTTTTATTGTTATTTTTATAATAATAATTATTATTATTATTATTATTAGTAGTAGTAGTAGTAGTAGTAGTAGTAATAATAAAGGCCCTGAAAAACACATATCAGTCGACCCCTAATTATTAAAAATCTATTCACCTATCGCAATTATTTTAAAAACAATTTAAAAAATCAATTGGTTTACCTCAGAATCGATTTATATTTAATTATTTTATTTTAGAGGGCGAAATGTATAAATGTGTTGGACTTCTGGAGCCAACTGCTTTCTCAGGGTTCCAGACTGCAACCATTTTTTCTGCCGGTGCGACTAATTTTTTGTGAGCGAGTACCCCACAAGTATTGGGATAAGTATTGAATCGACAAATTAGCATATCGCCCCAGTCCTATGAAAAACACATATCGGTTGACTGCTAATTATTATTATTGTTGTAATTGTTATTAGTAGTAGTAGTAGTAATAGTATAGTATGCCTTTTTTTTTCTTCATTTTTACATCAGACATATATATATTGGTTCAAAATATCGGCTATCGGCCTACTTTATCTGTAATAACTGGTATTGGCATCGGCCCTGAAAAACACATTATTGTAATTATTATTATTAATATTATTATTATTAATATTATTATTATTATTATTATTAGTAGTAGTAGTAGTAGTAGTAGTAGTAGTAGTAGTAGTAGTAGTAGTAGTAGTATTTTAGTATTACTTTTTTGTTTCATTTTAACAACAAACATATATCGGTTTAAAATATCAGTCTACTTGATCTGCAATAATCGACTGACCCCTAATTATTATTATTATTAGTAGTAGTAGTATGTTTTCTTTTCTTCCATTGCTACACCAGACATATATCTCGGTTCAAAATATCAGCTATCGGTCTTCTTGATCTGTAATAATTGGTATTGGCATCGGCCCTGAAAAACACATATCGGTCGACCTCAAATTATTATTATTATTATTATTATTATTATTATAAGTAGTAGTAGTAGAAGTATTTTAGTATGACTTTTTTTTTTTTTTTCATTTTTACAACAAACATATATTGGTTCAAAATATTGGTTATCAGTCTAATTATGAGTTATTTTTAGTAGTAATATTTAGTAGTAGTAGTAGTAGTAGTAGTAGTAGTATATTATGACTTTTTTACTTCATTTTTACACCAGACATATATATTGGTTCAAAATATCGGTTATCAGTCTACTTGATCTGTAATAACCGATATCAGCCCTGAAAAACACTTATTATTATTATTATTAGTAGTAATAGTAGTAGTTTAGTATTACTTTTTTTTTTTTTTTTTTTTTACAACAGACATATATCGGTTCAAAATATCGGTTATTGTCTACTTTATCTGTAATAATCTGTATCTGCATTGGCCCTAAAAAAAATATTGCCTTGACCCCTAATTAGTAGTAGTAGAAGTAGTATAGTATGACTTTTTAATGTTAATTTCAGACAAGTAATATTAAATTCTTAATTAAACCACAAATTATAAGCACAACAACCATTTCATTTAT
Organism: Garra rufa; assembly: GCF_049309525.1. Taxonomy (NCBI): domain Eukaryota; kingdom Metazoa; phylum Chordata; class Actinopteri; order Cypriniformes; family Cyprinidae; genus Garra; species Garra rufa. The sequence continues at coordinate 24,095,849 of NC_133362.1, read as the reverse complement.
TGTTGGGAATAAAAATTCAAACTTTTCCACTTGACCTTGATGGCAGAGAAAAAAGGCTGAATGTTAAGCATCAGCTTCTTAATAACATTTCATGTTCATACGTGTCATGAAACTCAACAAAGGCAGCAATATTCACTTTCACATACCTTGATTAAAATAATGTCCGTTTAATGTCCTTATGTATTTCGCACTCTGCAAATGAGAGGGCTTCAGCAAAACGGTCATAATTAACAAAATATTATCATGTACAAAGTAGCCCTTAATTATGAGTGCAACTGAGTTTTCTACTTAAAGATACTTCTCACTGATTAAGAGACCTGTTTCCATAATTTACATCAACGTGAGTGTTAAACGACTCTCCCATCCCCCAAAACACTGATGAATTATGAACATATAGGCAGCCATGTTAAAACAGACAATCAAAACAATAAGACACGCTAATGCGGAACACCTCTTTTTTTTTTTTTTCTTCACAATAAGGCATGTCTGATGGCAGTGCTCGTGGATTTAATATTCCACGCAGAAGAAACTTATTGAGAGTCTTGGCTTAAACTTGAACGAAAAAAGTTCTTAAAAGTTGAAAATAGCATACTTCAGTACGACCCCTGCTATTGTCTACTGTCCACTAAAAACAATTCACAGCCTTGACTGAGCAAGAGTGATGGTGCACAGACAGAGGCATTCAGGTGGAAATGACCTAAAATGTCAATTAGCAAATTATCATTGGCTTTAAAGAGAATGGGATCTTTTCTTTCTTTTTCTTTTTTTCGAAACTGTCTGACAACCCTATCCCCTGAGACCATTACAGAGTGATTTTTGAGGTATTGTATTCATAAGGGGTTTCCAGTAATTGGATTAAATTGGTTCCAGAATGTAGCAATTTATATTGTAATATCCCATTACTTCTAATACTGTTCTTAATTAATTAGGTCTCTTTTTTCTTGATGTATAAGTTAGCTACTACAGGAAGCTGGGTTAAGTTTGTCCCCTTCCCCCTTTTTCTCCTCCCCATCCTCATCCTCATCATCCCTATGCATTATTAATATCTAAGGTTAGTTGGTTGCTGAGAATCTAGTAAATGTGGAAACATTAAAATGTCAATTTTTAAGTCTAAAAAAAGCAAATTCCTTAACATATATTAAAGACACACTTGTATCACAATTTAAGTGCAACCAAAAAAGAACAAAAATACAATGCGTATCTGCAGGGAAAAACAAAAACACAACCTGCAACCTTTAAAATAAGTGTTTGATCCATGATTTGTTATCATTGTCTCTTTGCTTCATGTTCTAGGTCCCATTTTAATTTATGAAAGCCATTCTGCTTCGCCTAAAGGTTGCCTAAACGAACACAATGTTCAGACAATTTCCATATGCAAATATGCTTTAATTAAGTCAATTAAATAATTTCTATTTTTTCCATTGCAGAGCCTCCAGGCTGAGTGTGTGGCTATATAACACACTCGCTTTCTTTGGAAGATGAAAAGCAAGTGATGGCTTGCGAGATGAAAGTGGCAGACAGGAACAGAAAACATTAAGCTGACAATGACAGTCAGACCACACAAAGTCAATACGTATTGCTATTTATTGCACCAGTCAGAACAATTAAATAGGTTTTGATTACAGTACGTAATTTCTTGTTGTGAATGTATCTCGTTTTATCACATCAGCCATCCTTTGACCCTGACACAATTCTTTACCATTATGCTATGAAAATTAAGTTGGCACAATAGCATGTTTGTATAATATTAATTACTATTTATTATACTTGCTTACATACATACATACACTACCGGTCAAAGGGTTTTTTTTGTTTTGTTTTTTTTATATATTATTTTTCATAAGTCTCCTATGCTCACCAGACTGCATATAACTGAACGGATACTAAAAAAAAAAGTAATATTGAGAAATATTATTACAATTTAAAATAGCTGGTAATATTTTAAAATGTTATTAATTTTCACCAGCCAGTGTTACATTATCCTTCAGAAATTATTCTAATATGTGACCCTGGACCACAAAACCAGTTTTTAGTATGGGTCAAAAATGATCTATTTTTCTTTTATGCAAAAAAATCATTAGGATATTTAGTAAAGATCATGTTCCATGAAGATATTTTGTAGATTTCCTACCATAAATATATCAAAACATAAGTTTTGATTAGTAATATGCATTGCCAAGAACTTAATTTTGACTAATTAAAGATGATTTTCTCCATTTTTTTTTTTTTTTTTGCACCCTCAGATTCCGGATTATCAAATATTATATCTCGGCCAAATATTGTCCTATCCAGCAAAGCTTTCAGATGATGTACAATTCTCAATTTTTTTTTTTTTTTTTAAAAAGACCTCTATGATTAGTTTTGTGAACCAGTTTTTTTTTTTTTTTTTTTTTTAAGTTAAAAAATATTGTGATCTTTCAAACATTTTGGTAGGATTATCAATAAAAAAATAAGTCATGCTTTTATTAAGCAAGAATATTTTAACTAATTAAAAGAGAGTACAAATATGTGACCCTGGACCACAAAACCAGTCTTAAGTCGCTGGGGTATATTTGTAGCAATAGCCAAAAATACATTGTATGGGTCAAAATTATTGATTTTTCTTTTATGTCAAAAATCATTAGGAAATTAAGTAAAGATCATGTTACATTAAGATTTTTTTTGTAAAATTCCTACTGTAAACCTATCAAAATATAATTTTTGATTAGTAATATGCATTGTTAAGAACTTAATTTGGAGAACTTTAAAGGTGATTTTCTCAGTATTTTGATTTTTTTGCACCCTTAGATTCCAGATTTTCAAATAGATGTATCTTGGCCAAATATTGTCCTATCCTAACAAACTATACATCAATAGAAAGCTTATTTATTGAGCTTTCATATGATGTATATATCTCAGTTTTGTAAAATTTAACCTTATGACTGGTTTTGTGGTCCAGGGTCACATATTTATATTTTGAATGAATGCTGTTCTTTCGAAATTTCTATTTAAAGACTAGTATATAGAATAGTAATCTGAATATACATAATCATAATATAACTCAATATCAAAAAAGTACAGTTGTTATCTAATAAACAGAACTGAACAGAAAAGAAAAGAAGAAAAGAAGATACAAAAATCAACAAATAAATACAAGACTAATGTACACAAGGAAAAAGTGCATAATGGCTTTGTTTCCAGCCACTATGTTCATGAATAATTGCACAACTTGGGTCACACGAGAGCTACCTAACAAGCTGTCACTTCAAAGAAACACTCAATATTACATAAAGCCATGCTACTGCGTGCTTATTCTATTAGCATGAATGCTAAGATGACACCTGAACAAAGGAGCGCGCGGCAGCGCTCGTATGCAAGCTGCCACGAGAGAACAACCCGGTGTATCATCTGCATTCTTCCCATCAGCCAAACAAATACACACTCACAATGGAGAATAAAAGACCAACTTTTAAAATCTCATCAGAAACTCAAGCAAGACAGACAGAATTTGCATCACTCCAGTGGTCCTTTAATAAAGTTTCTGCTATATAAGCTTGGATTAAATTACATAGAGAATAATGAAAAATCGTTAGGTGCTTTGATTGTATTATTCAAACATACAGAGTCTGCATTTCAGGAAACTAAATCTCGTTTTGCCTAGTGTAATAATTAAAAATGCAATCTTGCCACTGACTATTAGTGGTGGGAATCAGCAGGGACCTGGGGAGATGATATTATATTTATATTTAGGGCATGAAAACAAAAATATGTCAAAAATTAAACCACAACTACAATAAAGTAACCATAAGGAGTTTGATACATTCTAAAATCTATTGTCCACTCACATACTGACTACTGTTGGTGATTTCAGCATGTATGGAAGGAGTATTGGGGAAAAAAAATGTACATGAAAAGGGTTGAGTTTTCTCGTCTGTGAGACAGCTGAGCCCTTGGGCTTCGGCAACCACAAGGTGGCATCTTCCTTCCTGAAGGAGACTTCTGTTTCATGTCTGATCTGAGGGGGACGCACACATACAGCATCCTAAAAGCAGGTGGGAGTGTGTGTGTGTGTGTATGTGTGTGTCACGGGCTTAGTGCGTTCATGACTAACCTGCGTATATTTAATGAGCAATACCATCATTTACCTCAGCCCCTCTCTCTCTCTCTCTTGTTAAACGGACTACAACGCAGTCGCTGTCAGACACCAGCACTCATTCCTCCATGGAGAAACATGAGGGAGCTTAAATGGGACGGTATACGTGTGTATAAGTACAATAGGGAGAGGGAACCAGAATAGCGACATAGAACGGGAGATTTCGCATTTCGGTTAAACCTTATATGTGACCCTGGACCACAAAACCAGTCTTAAGTAGCACGAGTATATTTGTAGCAATAGCCAAAAATATCGGTCAAAACTAACGGTTTTTCTTTTAAGCCAAATATCATTAGGATATTAAGTAAAGCTAATGTTCCATTAGGATATTTTGTACATTTCCTACCATAAATATATCAAAACTTTTTGATTAGTAATATGCATTGCTAAGAACTTCATTTGGACAACTTTAAAGTATTTTGATTTTTTTGCTCCCTCATTTGATGTACAAATCTGAAATTGAAATTGAAACCTGAAATTGATGTATAAATCTCAATTTCAAAAAATGACCCTTTTGACTGGTTTTGTGGTCCAGGATCACATATATTATAGAGCTTGAAAAAAAAAAAAAAAAAAATTGTGATTTCGTTTACTCTCATGTTCTTTTTCTCAGAAAGCACAAAACCTATTTAAGGTGAGACACTGCAGGTGAATAGGGTAAAAAAAAAATAACTAATAGTTATCACCTTACTTACTCAGCTGATTGATTACATTGATAATTGCAAGCATTTTTTTGTATTACAAGTTTTCTAAAATGTTAGGTTTAAATATGCAAATGAGGCGTTATTTAATGAAATATGCGCTAACTTGCATACATTTCTAGTACAAAAATCTAAACACTGGATGAGGTCAGTTTCAGAATTCTTGTTTAATTTTTTTGACATATTAGAGTCAAATGTTTTTACCGAAGGAATTTCGGGTATCTCATTTCATCACGCCATCATTCAAAAAAAAGACAGGAAACAATATTTTTTTATCATTTGTTAGGGAATAAAATGTTGTATAAAAATCAAGCAAATCGTATATAAAACAAATCGTGTATAAACCTTCAGGATATAGACAAGAATAAAAAAGTTTGGTGTGTGTAAGTGCTACTGAAGTGGAGATTTATAGCTCAGTGTAGAAGAAAAAACTCATTTTGAGAAACGGGCCTTTAAAAATATGCATTGTAATTGATATCTATTGACACGAATAGATAAAGTGCTATAAAAGAAACATTCAACAGTGTTTTTTGGATGTTTTCTTTCCACTAGTCTGAAAAAACACTATGAAAAACAAAAAAGCCCAAAATCTCAAACTTGATAGGTGCATGAAAAAACGTTTCCCCTTAAAGCTCTGAAAATATACTTAACATTCAAGTATTAGGTTGATACTTCATGACTTTTCCTAATCTTTTGAGAAATGATGAAACAAAATTTCAAAGATGATAAATGCTTTAAACGTCCTTCATAAGAAATGTTACATTACTTATGTTTGGGGTCTCAGAGACCTATGAAATAAAATATTTAAAATCTAATTAATTTCCGCATGCTAAATCTCTCTGACTGGCGTTAACATACTGTATTAGAGATACACTTCAGACATTTGTTCATTTAGATTTTATCATGTGTGACCCTGGACCACAAAACCAGTCCTAAGGGTCAATTTTTGGAAATTGTAAAGATTTATACATCATGCTGAATCAATAATTATTAACTAATCTAATGATGTATGGTTTGTTAGGATAGGACATTATCTGGTAAAAACCTAGAATCTGAGAGTGCAAAGAAATTACCTTTAAAGTTGTTCAAATGAAGTTAGCAATGCATATTACTAATCAAAATTTAAGTTTTGATATATTTACGGTAGAGATTTGACAAAATATCTTCATGGAACATGATCTTTACTTAATATCCTAATGATTTTTGCCAAAATGGATCATTTTGACTCATACAATGTATTTTTGGCTATTGCTACAAATATACCCGGGTGGTATATAAGACTGATTTTGAGGTCTAGGGTCACATATTGTATTTTTACAAGCCAAACTTACCATCAGAAACAGTGTTTTCACTAATAAGTAACCTTTTAATATAAGAAAGAAATAAAAAGAGAGGTAATTTTGTGTTCAAACTACTAGCATCGTCACTGCAAATTGTTATATCTTGTACTTAACTTATTAAAACAAAACCTCATATCTTGCTCAAAATGGATTACTCAAAATAGAAAGAAATGCATGAAAATCTGCACAAACATGGAAAACAAAGGGGAAATGGACATGGAAAAAAAAAAAAGAAAAATCATAAGATGAGGTTGCTTGTCTAAGGTCCACTGGTATGAATAATTTCTACCCAGTTGTTTTGCATCCACCGATCAGACAGATATCGTTTTGTGTTTCCCTCTTTTTTCACAACTGCTCTTTCAGCATTGACAGCTACAGGGAACATGACTATCAACGAGAGAGAAAGCATGTGAGAAAGAGAGAGAATGCAGAGGAGGCTACTGACTACTCCTGAAGTCCATTATCTTCACCTCCGGCTCACGCTCTCTCCTCACCTGTTCATTTCTTCCCGCCATTTGCCATATGGAGGAGCAGTGCACACTGAGTAAACAGTTCCATTTCCATCGACGGCAGGTCATTACAGGACGTGTTCATTTTCCTTTTCACAGGCTGGCTTTAGCAGCTGCACCTTCACTGATTCTATAGGTGCAATTAAACATCTGCTTGGTGTAATTGATTAATATGATCCAAGCGCCGAACATTGTAGATGTGGCTGTTGGGAAATGTGTTCATATTTTTCTCACTTACTCAATTGAGTCGGATTTAAGTCCAATGTAACATTATGCAAAACAAAAATTCTCATATAGATTCAAATATATACACAGATATTGTTGTTATTAATACTAATAATAATTCATTACCTTATCCATCTCTACTAAAAGATTCCTTATTACAGTAGTTTGCATTATCACATTGGGAGAAAAAGAATATCACATTCGCTTTTCCAATCCTGAGTGAGGCTAAAAGCTCAAATCCTCTGGTCAAATGGTCAACGACAAAATTATTTCCTGTCATGCTCCAGAGTTTAAGTCTAGCCATCCAATTTGATCTTTATACGAAATGAGCCCAAATAAAATGCATCCTGATGGGGACACATCTGCATCACCAAACCAGAAAAACGCTACTAAGCCGACTTAACAACGCAATTTACCTCGAGAACGGTTTTTGTTTTGGCTTGCGTTTGAGGAAACAGCATGTTCTTGATTATCAGCTTCAGTGTGGAGCCGTTCATGTAAATAGGTCCACATCTTGGGAAGCTAATATGCAAAGAAGCCCTGTCCCGTGTGTCAGGATCTGTGGAACAAGGAGATTAATGGAATCCTAAAAGTGTAAATTATAGCCTTTACCCGCTGCAGCGTGGAGAGGAGGGCCGACAGCCCCCAGGGAGGCTCCCCACAAAGCAATTCCACCAGCTCCACACATGCAGATCTCCTATACACAGAGGTGAAGGGCAATTTCCCCTAGTCTCACTTCTTTATTTATTTCCGCAGATAGACTGGCTGGACACATCTACATATCCACGTGATGGTGGCTGCACATGTTGTACACAGGTAATAATGTGCTGGCAGCGGGGGGTGGAGGGTCGGCAAGGACAGCGGATTCCACAGTACGACTCTACACATTAGAATGGACTAAGAAAACTGATGACCAAATGATGCTGAAAAGCTTGTCAATGGTCACATTTGTAATTCTCAATTTAGACAGAGAGTGTTTCTTAAGGTTCTGGTGTTCGCCTTTAAAATTGCAGCTATTTTAATCTAAATGAAGACAACCCCGTTTTACTTTGTATTTTAGTAGGTTCCTGGTCTAAAGGCCTGTTCACACAAAAATGATAACTATTCAGATAACTATAATGATAGCTATATTACCATCATTATACATTACCATTTATAAAAATGACCCCAATCAAAAGTTTACATCCTCTTGATTCTTAAAACTGTATTGTTACCTGAATGATCCACAGTTGTGTTTTTTTTTTTTTTTTTTTTAGTGATAGTTCATGAGTCCCTTGTTTGTCCTGAACAGTTAAACTGCCCACTCTTCTTCAGAAAAAAAAAATCCTTCAGGTCTAGCAAATTCTTTGGTTTTCCAGCATTCTTGTGTATTTGAGCCCTTTCCAACAATGACGGTATGATTTTAAGATCCATCTTTTCACACTAAGGACAACTGAGGGACTCATATGCAACTAATACAGAAGGATAAAAACCATGCATTCAAAGCCAGGGCTGAAAACTTTTGAACAGAATGGAGACATATCAACTATGGACAGTTATTGCATCACAGACAATATTGAATATTTAGTTGCATATGCATATTTTCCTTTATTTTTTTACATTTAGACTACATTTGTCATTATCTGGCACTTACTTAAAATGAATATTAATATTTAAATATTAACATTAATATTTAAAAACACTTGAATAATGTTAACCAATAGTCAAATATTTATTTGGGCATCATTTCATCAGACTCACATTAAGATCTGGTATATAACACTCACTTTTTTCAATTGACCCTTCGCATGGAGTTTGATTGACAGGAGATCTGACTAATTATAATGCCAAATCTGTCATCTTTGTTTTTGGTTGAAAAATGCTGTATATTGATGTCTTTCCACATTAAAACAACAACGTATGATGTTCATTCATGTTTATTTCATGCTATAACTAGTAAAGAGGGAGAAATAATCGGTTCACATGCTGCTTAAACTGAGGCGCTACAGCAATCTGTCACAACACATTAAAGAGCCACAAAATGGTACTTATTGACAATTGTAAAGCTGAGACTTTGTTTCATACCTAAAGTAACCTGTTCTGTCTTGTCTGTCTGAGCATTGTCAATTTCCTCTTTGCTCCACAACGTAACTTTCACCGAGTGAGAACATGATGTGAGGCTTGAAAGCGCAATGACTTGTTGGAAATGGCAACAGTAACAAAGGGGGAGGGTCTTTGGGAAGTGTCAATTCCTAATTGATAAAATCATATCCCACCCTACATTTTTTCAGGTTGAACCTTTACTTTCACATTAAAAAAGAAAAACAGGTTGCCAAATGGCAATTTACATTCACTTTAAGGGGGTCCTATTACGCTTTTTCACTTTTTGAATTTTAGACAGTTTGCGGTGTGTATGTCCGGGCATAAAAAACATCTACAATTACAAATCTCAAAGTCCACTCCAAAGGAAGATATTTAGTTTTTAAAAAAGCGCTTTTCAAGAACTACAACGAACGGTTTATTTGGACTAGCATTGTTTTCCAGACGTTATGATGTCACAAACTCATTAGAATATCATTCAAATAAATCCCTGAAATGCAATCTAAGCTGTTCACCAATCACATCGCAGTGGGACGGTTAACCAATCACAACACGTTTCGTTTATCGGAAGGCAGGCCTTCATCAAACCCGGAACTAATCAAGCCATTGGTGCCAGACTGGGGAGAAAGTTATTGTAATAATGTAAATTATGTGAAAAATAATGCGTTTTTCGAACCACCAAGCATGAGAGCATGTCCTCGTGGACCCCCAAAACAAAATAACATTGTAAAAGAGTTTAATAGGACCTCTTTAAATCTGAAAATGAGCATTATCCCTGAAAAGTGCTGTACATGGTGTGTCATGTTGGCTACATGAGGCAATGACTGCTCCATCATGGACGGTCACACACAAAACATGCAAAGCTATTCACATGAGACCATTTTATGGTCGAACGGAGAGGAGGAGAAACAACAACAACAAAAAAAAAAAACTTAAAAAAAAAAAAAAGAGAAAGATCCTCTCAGAACTGCAGCTGACAGGAGGGCACCTCAGGACAGAAAGCCATAATTATAAACACCTTGTATTGTATGTATTATAATGGAGTGATGCGTGTCTGACGGATGAAAACATTTCAGATTTTTTCCTTCCTTTCTTTCTTCCTTCCTTCCTCAGATCTGGCAACACCACTGTCCTCCACACCCCCCACCCCCACAAACTCTCCCTTTTTACTATTCATTGAGATACAATCGCCGGTTGGCACTTCTCCAGTGTTAGATGCATTTGAATAATACATGACCTGCCCTTTCGCTGACATCACAGTGCCAGAGCTCCAACAAGGTATGAATCTTATTCTATATACACTTCCAATGTTCAGCTGTTCACAATCTATACTGTCAACAATTTATCACAGGATGCAGAGTGGCGCTGCCAAGTTATCAGAGTGGTCGGCGGCCGTGTTTGATCTAGTCGGAGCATCTGGCTCTTCACTGCTCGTGACATTAGCCCAGACAAGAGAATCAGTGGACTATTGAATGCAATTACAGTAAGCAAGACAGACAATAAAGATTGATAGGGCTTTTTCATTTTATCACACAAGGAAACATAACGGCGGTGAGGCTTCGCCTTCAACTGCCTGCATCTAATAATGATTGAGGGTGTGCCATGGTGTGGGCAAGACAAGAGGTGAGAGAGAGAGAGAGAAAGAGCACATACACAATTGGGCTCTGCCCTTTTATCTATGCACATGCATCACGGACAAACGGGGATGCGCGCTCCCCCACACACGCATAGCGTGCACATATGCATTCACGTTCACATGCAAAATGCAAACAGAAGGTATACACATGCAAACACACACACACATGAACGCGTGTGTGTCTGTGTGCACGGATACCTTCTGTTCGGACTTTCCGAGTTTGCGCGAAAACGCCTGGTGAATAATTGCATTCTGAGGATTTTAAAGGAGAGAAAAGCCTTCAACGTGCCCGTGCTCGGTTAATGATGAATATTTACACGACATCGATCACATTTTTGCAAGCAATCTCAATGATTAAGAGGGGAGAGAGTCACCATGCATATTTAAACAATGCGAGAGATAATAAATGAGCCCTTTCAATACAATCAACAACCTCAGGCAAAACAGAGGAAAAAACATCACAAGAGAAAATATCTCGGCTGTTGACCACGCTGAAAGGCCAAAAAGACCCCCGTCTAAGCGCTCGGATACATATTCATACCGCAGCCTTGTTGCATTTAAACAAAGCGCGCTCGGAACGGAGCGTGTTTACCGAAAAGCGAAACTGACAGGTCACATTAAAATGACCTGACAAGATTCTGAAAGGTGACTATCGGGGCAAAACGCATTATGAATTGCAGTTTTCAACTGGACTTACATGCAAACATGACAAATGTTTAATTCCTTGAAAGAGAGTGGGGAAAAAAGCCATTTTCTGGGAGACACTGTGGAGATGACATGTCAACGCAAGGCTGTTCTATTATTTGCTTGAGTAATCATAACAATACAACATGCTTTCCCCCAAGAGTTAATTGCAATGTGGAGGAACAGGCCAATGCAAGCAATTCTATATTTGCACAAGCGTGTTGGCGTGCTGCTTTTCTCTTGAGATAAGAGAACATTCTCATTTTAACATGTTATGTGATACATATTGATATATCATTAGCTATTCTAGTAAAATAGTGCTTCATAGTGGATATGGCATGGATACTGTATAAATTAGGACTAACAATTGATCTAAGTAAGTCCAGTGTAATTTTGGACCACAATGAATTTCATCAACTGGACTAGGGTTGGGTTTCATTTGAATTACGATTACGATTCCACTTATCGATTACGATTCTTAACGATTCCTATAGCTTCAATTCCAATAACATAAGACAATAAAAAAAATAAGTCTAACATTTTTATTTTGTATTTTTACAAAGCTTACTGTTGCAGCTGAATTACATGAGCAAAAATCAGCAGCCTACTGAACACGTACGCCTAAGAGAAACTTTTGGTTTTAACAAAAAAAAATAAAAATAAAAACAGCAAAAACTACTAGACTAATATAAAATTTCAAATATAAACTGTTAAAAGACAAGTAAACAGTCAGCAATAAAATAGGAACAAGCTAAAAAATTAGCAATAGCATAAATGTGACCCTGGACCACAAAACCATTCATAAGTAGCTCAGGTGTATTTGTAGCAATAGCCAAAAATACATTGCATGTGTCAAAATTATTGATTTTTCTTTTATGCCAAAAATCATTAGGATATTAAATAAAGATCATGTTCCATGAAGATATTTTGTAAATTTCTTACCGTAAATACATCAAAACTCAAATTAGTAATATGCATTGCTAAGAACTTAATTAAGACAACTTTAAAGGCGATTTTCTCAGTATTTTGATTTTTTTTTTGCACCCTTAGATTCCACATTTTCAAATAATTGTGTCTTGGCCAATCCTAACAAACCATACATCAATGGAAAGCTTATCCATTCAGCTTATGTAAAAAATTTAAAAAGTTGTAAAAATTTGACTTATGACTGGTTTTGTGGTCCAGGGTCACAAATGAATACGACGGAACTAATTGCAGGTACAGGAATTTAAATCAAAGTTTAAAAACATTTTAAAAACACTGCATAGTTTTCTTTTCATAAATAAAATATAGATTAATCCTCATTCAAGTTACCAAAGTTATTCAGTCAAGATCAGTGAATGATTTTTTGTCCTTGGATTAACATCTCTCATAACTCTTTAACACCGAACCCACGCCGATCTAAAAATACTATTACACTGTACTGTTGCAATACTGTTTTCTTTCTCATCTGTTTACTTTCACTTTCGACAAAAAACAGCTGCGTTTGATGATGATATATTGACATATTTTTGTACATATTAGGCTGTAAATGTGAAAGAGAAGTCAGATCGGGCCCGGAACGTCCTTATGTACAATGGAACTGCACGGAACCTGAATTGGGAACCACTGTGCTCGCACTTCAGATGTGTGCTCCGCATGCAAACAGTGTGCACGTTCTTTCTCTTCCTGCGCCTAAATCGTTTGATTTGAAACTTTAATATTAAATTAAAATGCGAATGCAAGAATCGTTACGTGGAATTGAAATGCCCGTGTCTTATCGAATACACGGAAATTTGGAACCGGTTTTAAAATGGAACTAGTTCTTGATACACAACCCTAAACTGGACAAGAACATTTTTCAAAATATTTTTTTTTTTTTTCAGTTCTACAGAAGAGATTCAGGTTTGGAAAAACAAGAGGGTAAATGTAAAATGTAAATGACAGAATTTTCATTTTCAATTTACTTTTATTACTGTAAACTTAAAAAACATCAAAGTGGTACTTGAAGATTAAAATGCTGTGATTGCAGGGAAAATTCATCCTTATTACAGAATTTATGTTTGAGGCAAAGGACATGATTAATTGCATTTTTTACAAAATTATATACAAGTTATTTAAAGGGATAGTTAACCCATAAATTCTGTTATTATTTACCCTCATGTCGTTCAAAACATGTAAGACTTTTTTTAAAGGCAAAATTAGGGTATTTTTGATGAAATCCAAGAGTTTTCTGACTCCATAGACAGCAACGCAACTGACACGTTCAAGGCCCAGAAAGGTACTGTAGTAAGGACATCAATAATATAGTTCTTGGAAATTTGGAACCAGTTTTTGATACCCAACCCTAAACTGGACAAAAACATTTTTCCAAAGTAAATTATTTTGAGTTGTACTGAAGAGATTCAGATTTAGAAAAACATGAAGGGAAATGTAAAATGTAAATGACAGATTTTTTTTTTTATCTTCAATTTACTATCACTGCAAACTTAAAAAAAAGATTACATTTGCTGTGAGTGCAGGAAAAAATCATTCTTATTACAGAATTTATGTATGAGGCAAAATACATGATTGTATATAATTTTGTAAAAAAAAAAAAAAAAAATTACTATTAAATTATTTAAAGGGATAGTTAACCCAAAAAGTCTGTCATTAGTTACCATCAAGTCGTTCCAAAACCGTAAGACTTTTGTTCATCTTTAGAACACAAATTTGGGTTTTTTGATGTAATCCGAGAGCTTTCTGACCACATAGACAGCAACGCAACTGACATGTTCAAAGCCCAGAAAAGTAGTAAGGACATCAATAATATAGTCCATGTGAGATCAGTAGTTCAACCGTAATGTTATGAAGCTACGAGAATACTTTATGTGCACAAAGAAAACAAAAATAACAACTTTATTCAACTATTTCTTCTCTTCCGCGTCAGTCTTCGACTCGTTTTGACTGGTCACTGGAGTAACAACATTATTTTTGTTTTCTTTGCGCACAGTATTCTCATAGCTTCATACAATTACAGGTTGAACCACTGATGTCACATGGACTATACTACCTTACTACTTTTCTGGGCCTTGAATGCAGTTGTGTTGTGGTCTATGCAGGGTCAGAGAGCTCTCAGATTTCATCTTAAATATCTTAATTTGTGTTCTAAAGATGAAAGAAGGTCTTACAGGTTTGAAACTACATTATGGCAAGTAATTAATGGCAGAATTTTCATTTTTGAGTAAACTATCTCTTTAAATTAACAGCCCTAATGTTTATATAAATATACAGTATATGTTTGGTGGACTAACTATGTGTCTCTGGTTAACAATTACACAAGTAAACCACTAAACAAGCACAATTACACAAGTAAACCACTAAACAAGCACTTTAAGCACTCTGTCATCAAAGTTTGCATCCTGCATCTAAAAGGAGGTTTGGAGGGTGTGTGTGTGTGTGTGTGTGTGTGTGTGTGTGTGTGTGTGTCAGGGCCTGACAGCTGAGGATATTTGCATGCACACACAGTTTCACATGCAGTCACACAGGCAAGCTGCTGGGCTCTTATCACCTCAGATAAGGCCTGACTGGCCTTTTACCTAAGGGAGCCAGGTCTAATCTGAAAAAACCTGTCACTAACAAAGAGAGATCCCTTCCTCAAGGATAGCAAGGCTAAAGTGAAACCCAACTTTGCTCCTCTGCCTCTTTACTTCCTTTTATCTGCCCCTTCATTTGGGCCCAGACTTATTACACCCATAATGCAACACTTTCACCCCGGCTCAACCACTCCATTACCCGTGGATATTGTCCCTCTCGCCCTTACTGTCTGATAAGTGCAAATGAATGGCCAAATAAATATTGACAAACTGTTTTTTTTCTTCTTGTTCCCCGCTGGATTGACTTTGTCTGCACCCTGGCAGTTATTACAATAAGCTCTCTGGCTCTTACGTGTGCATCTGCTTTCATCAAAGATAAAAGGTTGAGTTTAATCCAAGGATAATATGTCCGTCACGTTTATTCACCTGCAAAAAAATAAAAAATGAGTACAAACAGTCAGTGATTGTTAAATCTATCAAACCCACAGTCATTTATCAAAACACCTATGGTGAGATTAAACAGGAATATAGAAATATCTACGCTGTTAATGAGGGTGCCAGCGTATAAAAAAAGGACACACAAACAGGACATAACAAATTGCAAATTGCTTGCATGATAAAAGAGCGCCCATGTGCTCTAAAGGTAAGCAGTTCTGTTAACACACAAACTCTGACTTCCAGTAGTGGAGCTTTGTTAAGATTCATATCGGCAAATGTCAAAAAGAATTAAAAAGATAACTGTCATTCAGAATGGGCTCCGGCACTCTGACATATTGCTCATAGACGAGGAAGATAAGGCAGACCCCAGCCTCCTGTTTCTCAGTCAGAACCCACTGCGTTTCCTGCACATCCAAAGAGCTAATTCCCCCGCTCATATGAATATGCCATTTTCATACTGCCAAGATGATGAATCCCTGAACTGTACGTCACTGTTAGCCGGCCCCACCAAAAATGCCATATTAATGTCAAATGAGATATAACGATTTAGATTTGTCAGATTGCCCAGTGTCAGTCTACATCCATCCTGTGAGCTGGTGGAGATTTCCCATCAGACATGCAGAAGAAGAACAGATAACACACCTCTCTGTGTTGGGCTGCTCTCAATGGAGGCAGAGGGGCAAAAGTAGTTATTCCAACTACTCTGTTCACCTTAGCTAATCAGAAGTGGTAACAGAATACAAATATGTAATATTATATGTAAAAATGAAATATGGATATTCAAAGAACCTACTGTAATTATTTAGGGTGATCAGGGGCAATTGCAGAAGTTTCCTTCAAAACTTACAGACTACTGTAAATCTACTCATCTGTTGGTATAAAAACGTGTCAAAATTAAGTAAAAGAAAATGCTCCTTCTTACTATTAAAATAAAACAATATATATATATATATATTAAATAAAATTAAGAATAAAAAAATGCTTTTCATAAATGATCTGCCACTCCTAACTATTAATTATATTAGAGATTTCTCATTTAGGGGAAAATGCTCCCCAACATTGAGGTACAAAGATTCCAAATAAAAATTAAAATTAAAATTAAATAAAAAATGAAATAAAATAAAATGCCATCTAAGGCAACAGTTCTTCATGGAATCTTCCAGGTAGAACATACCTCATTATTCCCATTAGGTGCATATATAAATACCAGGACTTATCTTGGCCAGTACCCTCTTGTACATGAGATTGTAAATCTCAAGAGTTTTAATTCCTGGTTAAATAAAAATAAAAATAAAAATAATAAAATAAAATGAAATAATTGTGAAATTATTTAGAGAGACCAGGGGAAATTGCAGTAGTTTCCTTCAAAACTGTTGGTGTTAAAAAAAAAAAAAGTCTAAATTATTATTTTTTTAAGTCTTTTTTCCCCCTAAACTACTACAACTAATTAAATGATTATTAAAACATTAGTTTTAATAATAGTAGAAAAAAATATATTTAAAATATATATAAAATATATATTTATTATATAAAATGGAAGCAATAAAATAAATGGAAAACAGATTTTGATAAAAAATAAAACTGAATTTGAGAAGAAAAACGCTGTTCAATTGTGTAGGTTTCATGATTTCAATTAATTAGACATGTTTATGAATAAAATGTAAATAATAAATAAATAAATAATAAATAATAATAATAAAACAATAAAAGATATACATATTAACTGGTCTACTACTTGTATACTAGTGGTATGATATGTCCTAACTGAATACAAAAAATAAAAAATAAATAAAAGCACCTTTGTTGATGCCAAAGGCCCTGCACTGCATTAAACTCCAATTCATATCAGAGTGCTACAATCAACCCCATCCCACACCCAATTGTAACAAACAATGGAATTAACCAAGTGTATTTCAATTAAGATCACATATCAAAGCAATCAAAATGTTATAATTATTAATTGTCCTGGACAGTTGTCAGCTTTCAGGAATTAGTTTTAGCTTTCAGGAATAACAAAAACAAAAGTGATAGCTGCATTATAGTAATTTGAAATCAGTTCAATCTTTTTTTCTCAAATTTATTAAGCATCGTGTAATTAACTGGACATTTCATTTATATTATCAACTAGATATTTTGTAAATTACACATTTGGAATATACATTGTTAAATACAAATCTTTGTCCTAGTGTTACAATTGCCTCATAGACATAATATATGGAAACCTGTTTCCACCACTGAATAAAAAAAAAGGCTACATATTGCTACTTATCTCACAATTCTGACTTTTTTCTCAGAATTGTGAGATATAAACTCACAATTGCGAGTTATAAAGTCAGAATTGTGAGATATAAACTCGCAATTCTGAGAAATAAAGTTGCAATAGCATGATATAAAATCACAATTGCAAGTTAAGAAGTCAGAATTCCAAAATATAAACTTGCAATTCTGAGAAATGAAGTCAGAATTGTGAGTTTATATTCTTGCAACTGTGAATTTAAATCCTGCAATTCTGACTTATCTCGCAATTGTGCATTTATATCTCACGGTTCTGAGAAAAAAGTCAGAATTGTAAGTTTATATCTCGCCATTCTGAATTTTTTTCTCGCAATTGTGAGTTCACATCCCGCAATTCTGACTTTATCTCACAATTGTGCGTTTATATCTCACAGCTCTGAGAAAAAAAGTCAGAATTGTAAGTTTATATCTTGCAATTCTGACTTTATTTCTCACAATTGTGAGTTTATATCCCGCAATTCTGACTTTATATCTGTCAATTGTGCATTTATATCTCACAGTTCTGAGAAAAAAAGTCAGAATTGTAAGTTTATATCTTGCAATTCTGACTTTATTTCTCCCAATTGTGAGTTTATATCTCGCAATTGTGCATTTATATCTTACAGCTCTGAGAAAAAAAGTCAGAATTGTGAGACACAAACTTGCTATTGCGTGAAAAAAGGCAGAATTGTGAGATAAAAAGTCACAAATATCTTTTTTATTTTTTATTCAGTGGTGGAAACAGGCTTCCATAATCATCAAATCCTGTATGGCAGCTTAAAAAAAAAAGGGGGAGAAGAAAACCACTATTTTCACTCAGAAATTGGTAAATTTGACAATAATTAAACAGAAACAGCAAGAGAAACATTAAACTAAACAAAGTAAAAAGTCAGAAATAGTATTTTCTTGTAAAGAATAATGTTTTGTTTTATTGGATTCAAAAACATCATTCAATCCAGCATTAGTCTTGGCATCTGTCATATTTGAACTTCTAACCAACTATCTACCGATAAAACAGATGAGATTCAAAGACATCAAAAGCTTAGATAACAGAAAAATCTGAAATGTCTGATAAAGTGAAATAATGGGTAAATAAACAACTTCTCTCCAGCTTCTGTGTGACTAAAGACATTCAGTGTGTCACAACTGGCCCCCATCAAAATCACTTGCCTGCTGATAGTTCACGTGTTTTGTCCTCCTGTGTTTACGGTGCTACATTACAGTTTAATAACTAGCACACAGAGGTCAAGAAGAGAGGGATCCCTGCCCAGCCCAGAGCAGAAGGCAGAGAAAAAACAAGCTTCCAGCATTTTAAAGGTCATTAATGAAGCAGAGAGGAACTGTTTAGCATACCGTACGCTCCCTCTTTAACAACATCATCAGCTTAACAGGTTCAAGCTACAATGCATCAGCTCCAAGATACAATCTCCGATAGCAATTAAGCAGGAAACGTGCAATTTGCTGAAGAAAAAAAAAAATTGTCAATACCTATTATTGGATCTGCATACTGAAGAAGTATGTTTCTCCCAGACTATCTGCATCGGCAATCACAGGCCCTTGATCTGAGATGTATTTCACGTGGCAGTGATTCTCAACCAGGAGTACCTAAAATAAAGTAAAAAATAAATAAATGTATACAGTTTATATCATCTATAGTTCTACTGTTTTTTTTTTAAAGAGAGCAAGTAACCGCATTTTCAAGTTATTTTCAAAAACAGTGAGTGCAGTGTGTAGGGACGCATATCAATATGTGTGTGGGTCTCATTTTCCATGATGTTGTCCAGTAGGTTGTCTACCGTTCTCTTAACAGAATCTCCATGGTGATTGATTCACTGGGTCATTGCCTAGACCTCTCCTCTTCAACCATAGAGCAATACACACGTATAACATTTACCACCTGTGGCATTGGAGGAGAGCGTGTACCACCATGGACATGTTCCATTATTCATTCAACTTCTCAAGCTTTGTGATGGTCCCTCTCAGATGACTCTTTTGAATAAGGCCACCGCTGATTTTAAAGAGAAAGGCTGCATGTATTCAGTATGGCTGAAAACCTATGTATAACACACACTCAAGCACATACTTAATGCATTCATACTCGGATTCATACTCTAACCTCTGTTGCCTTGAGAAATATTAACTGCATATGCAGCCACAAGGGCAACACACAGTGCTGACAGGTAAGTGGACTTTTTTTTCTTCCCTTCTTGTTTTTAAAACAGACCAATGTGAAACTTTCACTATGACAAACATATTTTGAATGTGGGAAAGTTCAGGGAAAAGGTCATCCAAAAATTATCTACTCATTCTCAAGTTGATCCAAACCCATGTGAATTTTTAGATAAAGGACAATAGAAAATGGAGAAAAAATGCTACAATAAAAACCTGTTAACTGGTTAACTTTAAGTTATATTGCTACAGTATATGTGGTAAAAAAAAAAAGTAAATTATTTAATACTGCATTATATGTAATTTTATTGTAAAATACTGTTAAACGTATGGTACCATACAATTTAACGTGAAAAAAAATCTGCTCTGAGAGTCACTTTATGAGTATTTTACAGTTTCTCTTGGCAAAAACTACCATCATATCATATACAAACAGAAACCTAAAGGTCTTCATAGCAAACCTGTCAAAATGAAAGTTGGGTTTAAGTTAAAGAAACTGTGACAGAAATATATTATTTAATATAATACCACTACTACTACAACAATGTAAAAAAAGAAAAGAAAAAGAAAAGAAAGTTGAATCAACTTAAAGTGTTCATGCTGCCTTAAAATTTTAAGTTTAAACAATATGAAATGTTAAGTTGTACTACATGAAAACGTGGATATTTCAGTTGAGTAAACTTAAAATTAAGGCGGCACGAACACTTCTTTTAAAAAAGTGTACTACTAATATTAATACTACTACTACTACTACTACTAATAATAATAATAATAATAATAATAATAACAATAATAATAAAATAATTATTTTTTAAACATTTATTTTAAGCAATATATGCCAGAAAAATATTTACCAGAATTTATTTAGCAGAAAACAGAGAACTATAAACAAACACATTTTTTTCTAAAAAGAAGAAATAAGGCCTTATTTATTTATTTATTTATTTTTTTACATTTTTAATAAATTGCTGTTAAATCAGGTAGGTTTCATGATTTAAACGTATTAGACATGCTTTTTAGTAATTCAACATTTAATTCAACCATTAAAACAGAGTCTGGAAAAAATAAAATAAAATAAAATAAAATAAAATAAAATAAAATAAAATAAAATAAAATAAAATAAAATAAAATAAAATAAAATAAAATAAAATAAAATAAAATAAAATAAAATAAAATAAAATAAAATAAAATAAAATAAAATAAAATAAAATAAAATAAAATAAAATAAAATAAAATAAAATAAAATAAAATAAAATAAAATAAAATAAAATAAAATAAAATAAAATAAAATAAAATAAAAAAATAAAATAAAATAAAATAAAATAAAAATCATTTTGAGAGGCCAAGGGCAAAACCCAGTAAAATGGAATCCAGAAAAGGAAAACACAGAATTTGATAAAAATAAAACGGAATTTGAGGGGAAAAGAAAAATCCTTAAAAAATGTAATTTTTGTTAAACTTGTAATAAATTTGTGTTAAATTATAGGTTTCATGATTTTAATTAATTAGACATGCTTTTTTATTAATAAAATTTAATTCAATCATTAAAACTAAAGTCTAAACAAAATTAAAATGGAATTTTGAAAAATAAATAAATAATAATATTACATAATCTGAGAAAAACAAAACAGATTTCATAGGGCTCTATTATTGTTAACGAAAATTTGTCAAATCACAGTAAAATCACCAAAATTTATGTTATGGCTTAACTTTGCCTGTTCATCAAACAAAGCTATTGTATGGCATCAGAAAACCTGAAAAATAGTGCAAAAATCATACAAAGTTCTGCCATTTAAAGATTCTGAATCCCCATTCATTTTTCTGCTATTACGTTTTAAAGGAAAAAAATTGTGTGGGATTAAAAAAGAAGACATTGAGGGTGAATAAATGACAGAAATTTTAGTTTTGGGTGAACTATCCCTTTAACTCCAAAGACCTGCGGCCTACACTGAAAATAAACAGCATTGTCAACTGAATGTATGTCAGTTCCTTAAGTGCTGATGACTAACAAGGCTTAAATCTATTCTAATATGAACGTTGCTATTAATGTCTTAATTAAAGATGTAAATACCAACCCCACTTCAAAAAATCAGGCCAGACATCAGAATTAAACATGTGGCAGAGGAGCGAACGGGACGCCATGTTGAAGAAGATTCCCAATGAAAGAGAATTAGAAAGGAGCTGACCCAAATATCATCTCACCAACAGAGGAATCGTGTTATGCTAAGTAGGCCATAAAGGTACTTAAAGATTATGCAAAATTCTCTTTTAATGGATGACATGGAGAAATGAAAGACAGGCAAATCTCCAGGCGAGGGAAAGGTAACCACCCCTTACGTCTCGACGTGTGTGTGGTGACAGCCACAGGGCATGAAAAGAGTTGTGATGAGGTTCATAAAGGCAGGTGGGGATAGAGAGAGCTGGGACATTTTGGTAAGAAAATATTAAGGTTTTGTAAAAGCCGATACTTCATACAGATCATCAATCAATCATCAATACGAGCTACAGTGTGTGTGTGCGTGTGTGTCTATATATATATATATATATATATATATATATATATATATGACCCTGGACCACAAAACCAGTCTTAAGTCGCTGGGGTATATTTGTAGCAATAGCCAAAAATACATTGCATGGGTCAAAATTTTTGATTTTTCTTTTATGCCAAAAATCATTAAGGAATTAAGTAAAGTTCATGTTCCATGAAGATTTTTTGTAAAATTCCTACTGTAAACATATCAAAATGTAATTTCTGATTTGTAATATGCATTGTTAAGAACCTAATTTGGACAACTTTAAAGGTGATTTTCTCAGTCTTTTTGATTTTTTTGCATCCTCAGATTTCTGATTTCAAATAGACGTATCTCAGTCAAATATTGTCCTATCCTAATAAACCATACATCAATAGAAAACTTATTTATTGAGCTTTTATATGATGTATAAATCTCAGTTTTGTCAAATTTAACCTTATGACTGGTTTTGTGGTCCAGGGTCACACATATACATATACATATACATATACATATATATATATATATATATATATATATATACATATACATATATATATATATATATATATATATATATATATATATATATATATATATAATGCATGTATGCATGTATATAAAGCAGGTCCATCCAGTGTCCTTCTCCCCACCTCTCTCTCTCAATCAGACCTCTCCCACATACACACACATACACACATTTCAGCACACAACACAAACAGCAGTGGGGCAGCGGTGAGGCCCTTGTGGAACCCATGCACCGTGAACCCTGAATTTTATGACTTCATTATTTTCCTTCCCCGCAACGCTCGCTTTCATTTGAGCAAGTCTCCACGTTGGTATAATGAGAGTGCTATAAAAACGTTGCTTTAAAAGGGTTTGCATACTCTCCCATTCTCAGCTCAACCCTTCAGCAAGCATATGGCAGGTAATCAGGTCGGCAATCACAGTACCCATAATACGTGCTGCATGATTTCAGCATTGTGCTATTATCCATCTGTTTCTGCACGGAGACACATGAACCTTCCTGTGAGAGGTCAGTGCTTTCATGGCACTCCTGGATCCTCAAAGCTTTCCTGTCTTCTTCCTAGGAAGCGACACTCCTGATTTCAAATGGACTCTGGGTTTTTCTTCTCCCTTTTCCTGCATAATTCCAGGACAAAGGCACACTTACAGCCTGTCTGTTTATCCATCTACCTGTATATCTACATATCTATGCACACACTACAATGGATCTATCTACTAGGGGTGGAGCCGAACCCGAATACAGTATTCGGAAAGGCACAAATAGCGTGTTTTTTACGAATACTTATTTCGAACAAATACTTTAAAAAATATTTGTATTCGGGAACAAGAAAAACTTTATATCAAAAAGTTGCGTTTCCTCATGAGACCGCAGTCAGTGCATGCCCGCGTGAGTGACATTCAGGAGTCGGGGGGTGGGGTTAAAAGAGGTGACTGACACAGGCTGCTACACACAGCAACAGAGAAGACTCGGCTGGGTGAAAAAAGACTTCACTGTATCACTATTTTTGTTGAATAGATTTTTGTACCTTAACTTGGTTCTGGAGGCAGTTTATAGTTTTTGGGAAGCAGAGTTTGATCGGGAGATTATTCCATTAGGGGCCGTTCACATGCGCGCTTAAGTTCGTTGTTTCACATGTAGACGCGCGGTATGCGCGCTCATAATGGAAGCTACACGGACACGGTGCTACCCGCTCGTTTTTTCCAGGCGCGTCCGCGCCGCATCCAGATAAATACATCTCAACTTTTCAGAATGCCACAAGCGCAGCACAGATCATGTGACCAGAACCAACCAATCAGCTTCACCCTTTCCCTTAATAACATTGAAAAACAGCCAAGTTGGAGGAACAGCTTATCATATCTGTACAGGAATAACCATTTTAAAATAAATTTAATAGCAGCGCTACTGCAAGCGATTTTTAATGCTGGAAATCCATTTATGCTTTGCTGAAGCTTCCGAGTCTACATTGAGAGATCAGGTCATGGTTGCTTAGCAACGGAAGACGCCACGGGAAAGAAGTTCATTCAGAAGAAGAACAGTTCTTTTAAGTATTATTTGTTTTTATTCCATCTGTTCAGCGGTGGTGGGGTTCATAATGTTCACAATGGTATTTTATTAGTTGTTTGTTTAACCATGGATGAGGTAATGGCTGTTATGTTATTTTCTTTTCAATGGCGTTCCTTGTTACATGTTCAAAAACATCAACCAATATTGCATATACATAATTATTATAATGGATATAATTAAAGAATACTTACACTATAACGTAAATTATAAGTGTAACGCATTATGCTTTTGAATTTTACTCAAATACAAATAAAAATCCAAATACAAATACAAATACCTTTCCCCCCCTCAACAAATACAAATACAGATACAAATACCGGCTGCTTTGCACACCCCTACTATCTACCTACTTGACTATCTACCTTCCCACCTAGCCATCTATCCATACATCTATCCATTTATACATCCATTCATCTGTCTATCCATTTATCCATCCATGCATCTGTCCCTTTATCCATCTATCCATCTATCTATCCATCCATCCATCCGTCCATTTATCCATCTGTCTCTCCATCTATCTGTCTATCTATCTATCCGTCCGTACATCCATTCATCCTCTATCCGACTGTCTGTCTCTGTTTATCCATCCATCCATCTGTCTCTCCATCTATTAATCCATCCATCCTTCTGTCTATCATCCATCCATCCATCATTTACCTGTCTGTCTACCATCTATATCTGTCTGTCTACCCATCCATCCATTCAACGTCTATCCGTCTGTCTACCCATCCATCCATTCAATGTCTATCTGTCTGTCTACCCATCCATCCATCTGTCTATTTGTGTACAGTCAAGTCCATAAATATTGGGACATCGACACAATTCTAACATTTTTGGCTCTATACACCACCACAATGGATTTGAAATGAAATGCAGACTTAAGAAATTTAACTGCAGACTGTCAGCTTTAATTTGAGGGTATTTACATCCAAATCAGGTGAACGGTGTAGGAATTACAACAGTTTGCATATGTGCCTCCCACTTGTTAAGGGACCAAAAGTAATGGGACAGAATAATAATCATAAATCAAACTTTCACTTTTCTAATACTTGGTTGCAAATCCTTTGCAGTCAATTACAGCCTGAAGTCTGGAACGCATAGACATCACCACACGCTGGGTTTCATCCCTGGTGATGCTCTGCCAGGCCTCTACTGCTACTGTCTTCAGTTCCTGCTTGTTCTTGGGGCATTTTCCCTTCAGCTTTGTCTTCAGCAAGTGAAATGCATGCTCAATCGGAATTAGGTCAGTTGATTGACTTGGCCATTGCATAACATTCCACTTCTTTCCCTTAAAAAACTCTTTGGTTGCTTTTGCAGTATGCTATGGGTCATTGTCCATCTGCACTGTGAAGCGCCGTCCAAAGAGTTCTGAAGCATTTGGCTTAATATGAGCAGATAATATTGCCCGAAACACTTCAGAATTCATCCTGCTGCTTTTGTCAGCAGTCACATCATCAATAAATACTAGAAAACCAGTTCCATTGGCAGCCATACATGCCCACGCCATGACACTACCACCACCACGCTTCACTGATGAGGAGGTATGCCTAGGATCATGAGCAGTTCCTTTCCTTCTCCATACTCTTCTCTTCCCATCACTCTGGTACAAGTTGATCTTGGTCTCATCAGTCCATAGGATGTTGTTCCAGAACTGTGAAGGCTTTTTTAGATGTCGTTTGGCAAACTCTAATCTGGCCTTTCTGTTTTTGAGGCTCACCAATGGTTTACATCTTGTGGTGAACCCTCTGTATTCAATCTGGTGAAGTCTTCTCTTGATTTTGACACACATACACCTACCTCCTGGAGAGTGTTCTTGATCTAGCCAACTGTTGTGAAGGTTGTTTTCTTCACCAGGCAAAGAATTCTTCAGTCATCCACCACAGTTGTTTTCTGTGGTCTTCCGGGTCTTTTGGTGTTGCTGAGCTCACCGGTGCGTTCCTTCTTTTTAAGAATGTTCCAAACAGTTGTTTTGGCCACGCCTAATGTTTTTGCTATCTCTCTGATGGGTTTGTTTTGTTTTTTTCAGCCCAATGATGGCTTGCTTCACTGATAGTGACAGCTCTTTGTATCTCATCTTGAGAGTTGACAGCAACATATTCCAAATGCAAATAGCACACTTGAAATGAACTCTGGACGTTTTATCTGCTCATTGTAATTGGGATAATGAAGGAATAACACACGCCTGGCCATGGAACAGCTGAGAAGCCAATTGTCCCATTACTTTTGGTCCCTTAACAAGTGGGAGGCACATATGCAAACTGTTGTAATTCCTACACCGTTCACCTGATTTGGATGTAAATACCCTCAAATTAAAGCTGACAGTCTGCAGTTAAAGCACATCTTGTTCGTTTCATTTCAAATCCATTGTGGTGGTGTATAGAGCCAAAAATGTTAAAATTGTGTCGATGTCCAAATATTTATGGACCTGACTGTATCTATCTATCCAGCCATCCAATGTTTATCCATCTGTCTTAATTTATTTATAATCCATCTATCCGTCCATCCACTAGTCTGTCCGCCCATCCAGCTATCTATCTATCTATCCATCCATCCATCCATTCAATGTCTGTCTGTCTACCCATCCATCCATCCACCCACCCATCTGCCCGTATATCCATCCTTTCAACATCTATCTGTCTGTCTATCCCTCCATCTGTCTGTCTAGCCATCTATCCATCCATCTGTCTGTCTGTCTATCCATCCATCTGTCCATCCATCCATCCATCCATCCACTCTTTTATCCATTTATATTCCCATTTACCCATTCATCTAATAATCCACTGATCCATTTATCTACCCATCTTGTGATACCCATTTTTCTATGTAAAATCCTTGAAAATTTGAAACTGCCCGAACATACAGTATTAATTCCAT
Source organism: Garra rufa (assembly GCF_049309525.1). Lineage (NCBI taxonomy): Eukaryota > Metazoa > Chordata > Actinopteri > Cypriniformes > Cyprinidae > Garra > Garra rufa. Next base: position 24,068,629 of record NC_133362.1, on the reverse strand, counting down.
TCTTATTTTAACTGCACATCTACAGTAAACCAACCACTTCATACCCACTTGTTTCTGACAAAGGATCTTATTTAAGGTTTGCTTGTTCTTAGTTCAGTGCAAGATCAATGCTTTCATTTTTGAATTGGTCTACAAGTGTTCTACATTACGTAGTCTGAAATTGTCCATCACCATTGTTTAGTACAAGAATACATACCACACAAGGACCAAAATGTGACAAGTGCATGCATGGGGTCAGATCGATAGATGAGCCTTATGTCATCATGCATACTCTCTCTCTCTCTCTCTCTCTCACTCTCTCTCTCTCTCTCTCTCTCTCTCTCTCTCACTCTCTCACTCTCTCACTCTCTCACTCTCTCACTCTCTCACTCTCTCTCTCTCTCTCACACACACACACACACACACACACACACACACACACACACACACACACACACACACACTTCTATCATGCTGTGCACGCTCCATACATTTTAAAGGCATATTGAATGTACATTAAGTTATATTACACAGGAGGAAAATATCAAAGGCATCTTTGCCAAGGGAAATAAGACCAAAATTGGTCAAGATGTCCAATAAAAATAACTGCCCTGAAGAAATTTTTATAGTTAACTGTTTTGTATGTGGTGTATAAACGATATATGTGCAGTGGTCTTATAAAAAAAAAAAAGAGGAAAAAAGTCAAGCATGTATATTATATTACCAATGATTTGTGTACAGGCTTTGAAAAACTAGAAGCATAGAATTCTCCAGACAGCTCTGCTAAAGGACAGTGGCAAGAAAAGCTACTATCTTTTGTTTGAATGACTTTATTGGGTTGTAAAATCAAAGTGGAGGTGAAAGGTCAAAATGGAGAGGTAACGAAAGAACTGGTAAAAAAAGTCACTTTTCCTGGAATACAGAGAAAAAAAATTACAGCCTTCATATCAAGGCAAGAAATATGAATTGAACACAAAAGACACTCCAAATCAGAATAAAATACAATAGGCTTTAGACCAAGACAAGACGATAAAACCTTCAATAAGAAGAACAGTGCTGATGACAACTTAACCCTGGATCTGGCAGCAAGAATGGAAACAATTACCTCTAGCTCCACGCTAGCTTTGAACTTGTCCCTCTACACATTTTTGTGGTACAGTCCTTCATTCCGTATCAAAAGTACACTATACCGCCACTTCTTGTGTTGTATCCACTTGTATGAATTTCAGATGTAAGAATAAACTATTTTAGTTTAAGTATTTTGCCAACCAACAGACAAAATAATGCTAGGCTTGAATGGTGTTGGCTAAAAGTCAGTTAGCTAAGGTCTTGCAAGTTATGCCTGTATTCAAGAGCATTTCCAGAGTGTCTGATGATACTCTGCTAATGGTATATGACAGTGTAGAGAAGGAAACTTGGAGACAAATGTTTACTTTGCTACTTTATAGACAACAGCCAACATCACGATGAGAAGGGCATTTGAACTAAAAGGGATAGTTCACTAAAAAATAAGAATTCTGTCATAAATAACTCATCCTCATGTCGTTCCAAACCCGTAAGACCTTTGTTTATCTTTGGAACACAAATTAAGATATTTTTGATGAAAACCGAGAGCTTTCTGACCCTGCATAGACAGCAATGCAACTACCATGTTCAAGGCCCAGAAACGTAGCAAGGACATCATTCAACTATAATGTTATGAAGCTACGAAAATACTTTTTGTGCACAAAGAAAAGAAAAATAATGACTTCATTCAACAAGTTCTTCTCTTACGTGTCAGTCTTTGATACGCGTTCATGAGAGTACCACGATGAAATGCATGTACACTACTGCTCAAAAGTTTGGGATCGGTAAGATTTTTTAACGTTTTTTATAAAAGTTTCTAAAGGCTGTGTTCTTTTGATCAAAAATACAGAAAAAGTATAATATTGTGAAATATTGTAAAATGTCAAACATTTTCTATATTTTTCTATATTAATATAAATTTTTTGAATCATTACTCCAGTCTTTAGTGTCACATATTCTAATAAACTGATTTATTATCAGTGCTGGAAACAGCTGTGCTGCTTAATATTTTTTTGGAACCTGTGATACTTTTTTTTAGGATTCTTTGATTAATAAAAGGTTAAAAAGAACAGCATTTATTTAAAATAGAAAGGTTTTCTAACAATATATACTACTGTTCAAAAGTTTTGGGTCAGTAAATTTGTATTCTTCCTTGTTTTGAAAGAAATTAATACTTTTATTCACCAAGGATGTGTTAAATAAATAAAAAGTAATAGCATAGATTTGCATTAGAAAATATATTTTAAACAAATGTTGTTCTTTTTAACTTGTTACTCAAAGAATCATTGATAATTCTAATAATAAATTGGCATATTAGAATGATTTTCAAAGGATCATGTGACACTCAAGGCACTGGAATTGCATCACAGGAATAAATTAGATTTCAAAGTATATTAAAATAAAAACCATTATTTTATATTGTAATAACATTTAGCAATATTACAGTTTTTTTCTGTATTTTGAATCAAATAAATGCAGCCTTGATGAGCATAAGAGACTTTTTTAAAAAGCTTTACTGATCCCAAACTTTGGAGCTGTAGTGTACATAAAACATGTCTTCATAAACATGTCTGAAGATTTCAACAGAGATGATAACTTTCAAATTTTGCCCAACCTTACCTATTTTAACCAGAATTTACAGACGATGAACTAAGAGAGATGGATGCTCTATGTTGCACATCAAAGACACGAAAGAGAACAATTGTTGAATAAAGGCATCGTTTTGTTTCCTCATCGCTTCATAACATACGGTTAAACCACTGATGTCACATAAACTATTTTAACCATGTCCTTACGACCTTTCTAGGCCTTGAACATGTCTTAAACAAGTGTTCCGAAGATGAACGAAGGTCTTACAGGTACTTAACAGATTTTTCATTTTTTGGGTGAACTATCCCTTTAAGAACAGATTTGAATCCAACAGAACCTTGTCTCAGACTTCTGGACACAACTGCCCAATTCTTAAAAATGTTCTAAAATATGAAATTGCATCTGATTTAAAAGTTTAAAATCATAACAGGGAATTTCAACACTTCCCTTCAAACAGCAGCCCCGCCTTTCTGCGTCCATGTGTTTGAGAAGAAAGCTCACAAATCTTTATTTAGAGATGTGTGATTATCCCTTTCTCTCTCTGTGAGTGCATTAGAATGCACTGAGAGCAGTCATCCCTTCCTCTCCTCTCCTCAATCTCTCTCCATGCTGAAGGCCTTGTTTGTACAGCTCTCAGCCCAAATCCATTATTACTTCCTAAACTGACAAATCATTTCAACAAATACAATCTCCCCCTCCTTGCGCCGGCTGATAAGATAAATGCTGAAGTCGAGAGAGGACTGAAGCAGAGGTAGAGGTTCATATTTCAATTTGCAAAGCACCTCGTGCTGAATCTTAATTTGGAAGCAATAAGACAAACAACATAATAAAAAAAAAAAACTGAGGATTAAGGCCCCAGTGAGAGATAAAGGTCTTATTGAAGTTCTAATGACTAATTTTACCTCATCTTATTCATTTATTTAATAATAATGGCCATAACCAAATGATAATAATAATACATACAACAGCATAGAGCTCGGCTTCTGTCCTTCCCCATAAGCCAGTGTTTGTTTTAATTGTGACCAATAAAAAAGGTCATAATTAATACCCCAACACAGACACTGATAAACAATTCCAAATTGCCACCATAATCAAATGATGCAAACATCTATGAGTTACAAAAGTTCACAGCCACAACTGACAATTTCTTAATTGTATTCAGTCATTCATGGAAATTTTATTAACATGGAGCTGATGTATCCTGCCCTTCCTCTGTCACAACACCAGGGATCTAATTTCATTATTTTCCACAAGATTTGCTTGACTACTGCCATGATTTTAATGCCGGTGCAGTCCAGATGTTTATGCTATTTAAATTAGGAGGCAAGGCCTGTTGGGTAAACATAATTAAAGAAAGTTGAGGTTTTTTTTCTCTTGCCCTCTCTTTGTCTCTTCGCCTCCCCTCTCTCCGTCTTCGTAAGTTTACTTCATTAGGCAACTTTCATTTAACTCCTGATGCCACATGGCCCTCCCATAAAGCACAGTCCTCCGCAGATCCGTGAACGGCTCACGGCGCCGTGAAGGAGCCTTACGCACATCAGCGCACCCGCAACGCAGGCACGACAGCAGGCTGGCGAGAGGGGTCAAGGTCTCTAGGTCCACAGAGGGAGGAATATTAGGTGCTGCTGTTTACATGTTTGCTGTTCTGCCATGAAAACAAACCAAGCAAAATACTGACATAAGCTAACAGTATATCCCAGCAGATACGACTGAAAACACAGCAGTTTGAGTAATTTGGGTTTTTCCCATGGCTGATGTTAAAATATACACTTAAGGGAAACACCTTTATCTAAAGCAACTTCCTTGAATGTGTTTATCATAATATAAAAACAACTACACTAATATTTACAAGTTATAGTGTTAACTAAAACACTAAAACATCAAAAGTGTTACTTTGTTAAGTGTTAAATTAACATTCACTGACATTAACATTCAATTAAATTAAGAAAGAAAGACTATAAATATAACAAATAAATATCAATGGATGAGACTGCCAATAAAGTTTCAAAATAACAAAATTGTTTAAATATGATAAATAAAGAAATTAGTGTCATGTAACTAGGGCTGGACGATAAATCGAACGATATTGTGAGGCGCGTTTAGTCAATGAAGCCGGTACTTTGGTTAGTAGTAAATCTCCATCATGTGCGTTCCGCTCAGGTTCCGCTGGAGCGGCAATTAATACACAGAGACGTAAATCTGACAAGCTACGCCAAATCGTGCTCAAAATCGAATGCGAATCGAATGCGATTTTGAGCGCGATTTGGCGTAGCTTGTCAGAGATTTACGTCTCTGTGTATTAATTGCCGCTCCAGCGGAACCTGAGCAGAACGCACGTGATGGAGATTTACTACTAACCAAAGTACCGGCTTCATTGACTAAACGCGCCTCACAATATCGTTCGATTTATCGTCCAGCCTTACATTAACAAAATATTATATCATATCAAATCAGTAAATAATGACTTAAACTTCACTCTTTTCAACACAAAACTGTTTGTTTTATTCATTTATGTCTTTACTTATGTATACATATATATATTTGAGTATGATGGCCTGTAATGAGCATACATAATAACTATATTAAAAATATACATATACACTACCAGTCAAACGTTTTTGAATTTGTATTTTTTTATGTTTTTTAAAGAAGTCTCATTTGCTCACCTATCCCGCATTTATTTGATCTAAAGTACAGCAAAAACAGTAACATTTAAATATTTTTACTATTTAAAATAACGTTTTTCTATTTCAATATATTTTAAAATGTAATTTATTCCTGTGATTTCAAAGCTGATGTTTTTAGCATCATTACATTAGTCACACAATCCCTAATTTAAATATTCTGATGTGCTGCTCCAAAAACATTGTTGAAAACAGCTGAGTCGATTTTTTTTTTTTCAGATTTATTTTGATGAATAGAGAGTTCAGAAGAACAGCAACCTATTTTATCTAAAATAGAAATCTTTTGTAACATTATAAATGTCTTTATCATCACTTCTGATCAATTTAAAGCATCCTTGCTAAATTAAAGTATTCATTTTTATAACCGTAATCCGAAGTACAGCAAAAACAGTAACATTCTGAAATATCTTTACTATTTAAAATAAGGGTTTTCTATTTAAATATATTTTAAAAAGGTATTTATTCCTGTGATTTCAAAGCTGATTTTTAGAATCAGAATCCGAATCAGAAAGGGCTTTATTGCCAAGTGTGTTCACACACACACACACACACACACACACACACACACACACACACACACACACACGGAGTATGTCTTGGTGTTAGGAGCTTCCAGTATAGAAAGTACAAACAGGAGACATACTTAAAGTTAAGGTAAACAAAAACAAAGAACCCAATATTAAAGAGAATATACAATAAATGATAAATCACAGTAGTAATAATAAAAATATACAGAAAAAAAACATGTCCATAGACAGAACTATGAATGTGCATATTACTCTAGTCACATGACCCTTCAGAAATCATTCTAATATTCTGATGTGCCGCTCAAAAAACATTATTATTATTATTATTATTATGATTATTATTGAAATGTTGTTGAAAATGTAATTTACTTGTGTGATCAAAGCTAAATTTTTAAGCATCATTACTCAGAAATCATTCTAAAATGCAGTTTTGTTATATTTTCAATATTTAAAACAGTTGAGTACATATTTTTTCAGAATTCTTTGACGAATAGAAAGATCCAAAGAACAGAATTTATCTTAAAATAAAATCTTTTGTAACATTATATATATGTCTCATTATCACTTCTAATCAAAGTATTAATTTCTATAGTATAGTGTATAAAGTTACAAAAGCATTTTATTTCAGATAAATGCTGATCTTTGGATCTTTTTATTCACCAAAGAACCTTGAAAAAAAAATTTACTCAACTGTTTTAAATATTGAAAATATAGTAAAGCAGCATATTAGAATGATTTCTGAGTAATAATGCAAAAAATGTAGCTTTGATCAAACAAATAAATTAAATTAAAAAACGTATTAAAATAGAAAATAGTTATTTTAAATTGTAAAAAATATTTCAGAATTGTACTGTTTTTGTTCTACTTTGGATCAAAAAGAGACAAAAGAAATATTAAATATCTTACCGTTCAAAAATATTTGACTGGTAGTGTATGCTATTATATGTTTTATATTAAAACTTCCCTATATAGGTGAACTGTTCCTTTAAGCACAGAGAAGACAGAGATTAGGCACAGAAACAATTACATAAGCATCATCGCAGGGCAGCTAGCAGATACAGTATATAAATCTTGCTTTGATCATTCACATTAAAGCCGTCCGCATTTCTCATCGCATACTGTCTAGATGGTGTGGAGCATTCTGCTGCTGAAGCAGCTCCGGCATTCTAATTTCAATGACTTGTGAACCCTCACCGTGCATTAGTTTAAAAGTATCATTGAGGTCTAAGCCGGTGATGAGAGCATTATTTCTCCTGTTTAGCGAATACTAATCAGCCGTCCTAAAGCGCGAGCGTACGTGTCTGTGTGTGCGCGCGAAGGAGCAAAAGAAATGATATCACTTATGTCAGAGTGCTAATAGGCCCAGCCACACTCCAAATTTAATTTCATAAGCCAGCGTTCTTGATTTTTTCCCCCCTTTTCAGATTAGTGACTAACAATCTATTACAGGCAACATCACAGACAGTGTAATACAAGAGGTCATTACAAGATTACGTAAACTCCAGACTTGCATTACCATTCCACATCCATTTACATGATGATTATTACAGCAGAAATTAGAGTGTGATTAGAGGGCCCAGTAGCCTTTGCTCTCCGTAGACACATCTGGGCACACAGCAGAGGGGGACTGACCATTTGTGCCAAGGATTTATAGAAGCATGTCGGCATTTGTTTTGTCAGCGTGATCGCAGCAGCGCTCGGTCATAAAACCAGTCATTCTGCGCGCGCGTTCCCTCACTGCGGGCCAAACCGTTCATTTAGCATATTTGATATAAACACCTATTCTTTCCCGGAGCCACGAGGAGGAGAATAAAACTCCTCCGAATAACACTCCGCCGGCGCCATACGTCCGTTTATAAGTATGCAGCGCGCGGAACGTTCGCCATACTTTGGTGCACATGAGCTGAGTAGCTGTCAAAATTACAACAGGCATCTCAAGTAATTATGCAGATTTATGCAAAACATTAACAAGAAGAATTAAAAGCACAAATGAGGTGGCTACACTTGAATTGTTAAGATTATGAATAATTACCATGAATCTTTTTTGCTCTTAATATAACTTGTTTTTGATAAACAAAGCCTTAATTATCAGAATACTTCTGAGAATATCGGTGACCTTCATTAATCTTACAAAACAAGTCTCTGGTGAGCGGCAGCTGAGGAGGCCCGCTCTCACACTGAGTACACAAATAACAAGAGCGGCGTATGCTAACTAGCCACTTCAGAGAGCCGAGCGTGCGGCCAGGTATATCTTACAGCTCAGCCACGGATGCACAATCATGCCAGGCGACTCTGCCTTTCCATCTGGGACTCCCTCATTCCAGCTACTCATTAATTACAGCCACATTTCTCACCCCATCCTCCCTTCTCTTCTCAATATGAGAGATCTGTTTTCGTCCCCAAACTCTGCTGTGAGAGGAATCGTCTCGGAGCTTCCGTTTTGGACGCCGGCGGTCGACTACTGGCCGCTCACCCCTGACCCTCCCCGGATTGGTCTGAGGCGAAGGAGCCGATCTTCACCTCGGCCGCTATGGCGTGTCACGACGCCCTGTCAATCAACGCGTACCTGGCAGGTTTCTCGTCCACCCACTCAGTCTCTCGGAACAGACTGAAGGTCCATTCGTCCAACCCCTACCACACCACTCTTCTCTTCCACGCTCTCCAGCTCCACCACCCCTCCATCTGTGCTTCACATACTCTCCTCGGAGCTCACAGACCATGAGGATGGGGCTCACTGGCATAGAAACCTGCTCCATAACCCACCCGCCAAAGCCCAATCAACAAATCTCTGACAAATAATGCATGTCCATCAAACAGCTGATTTACTGACATTATAAAATAAAATAAAATACTCTCTTTATAAGACAAATATAGTAGAGGGGAGTGGTCATGATTCATTTTTTATGGCACTATACAATAATATAATGTAAATATACATAAACACACACTGTGTATATATTTTTTATATATTATTATTAAAATCTAAATTACAAATGCATTAAATTGATCAAAAGTGACAGTAAAGATTTGACAGACAGATGAAATTGTTTTTCAAATAAATCCTGTTCTTTTTTCCATTTCAAAGAATCCTGAAAATCTTTAACACATATCATGGTTTCCACAGAAATATTAAGCATTACAACTGTTTCCAACATATAAAAAAAATAAAATAAAATAAAATAAAACTTAAATATTGTGACAATGAAAACTGAAGACATGGTTGTTGCAAAATGAAAAGAAATTTAAATCCTTAACATGTATCATGGTTTCCCCCCTAAATATTAAGCAACACAACTGTTTTCAACATTTAAAATAAAATAAAATGTGAAAATGAAAACTGACCATGAAAAGTAAATCCTTAACATGTGTCACAGTTTCATTATCATTACTACTGGTTTTAACTTTAAATAAAAAATAAATAAAAAAATAAAAAAAATAAAAAGGTGACAATGACAACTGAAGAAATAGCTGTTGCAAAATGTAGACAAATGTAAATCCCTAACATGCATCACAGCTTTCCCAAAAAATAAAGTATCATAACTGTTTTCAACATTAGAAAAAAAAATAATAAATTAAATTAAATTAAATTATCAATTACAATAAAATAATGTGACAATGAAAACGGAAGACATGGCTGTTGCAAAATGTACAGAAAAAAGTAAATCCTTAACATGTATCGTGGTTTCCCCAAAAATAGTAAGCATCACAACTAATTAAATAATGTCACACAAAAGACTGAAGAAATGACTTTATCAATGTAGCTTTGCTATCACAGGGATAAATTATATTTTAAAATATACTGTTATTTAACATTTTTACATTGCATTTTTAATCAAATAAATGTAGCCTTGGTCAGAAATGAGAGACTTTTTTCACCGAAAACATTAAAATCAACATCAAAGCACCACACGCATCAGCACCATACACGAGAGGTACTGTCATGAGCGCATGTTGAAGACTGACACAGAGGAGAAGAAATGGTTGAATAAAGTTTTTTTTTTTTGTTTTCTTTGCAGGCAAAAAGCATTCTCGTAGCTTCATAACATTACAGTTGAACCACACATTTTAACAATGTCCTTATTACCTTTCTGGGCTATACGCTTCAGTGGCATTGCTGTCTAAGCAGGGTCATAAAGCTCTCGGATTTTTCAAAACTACCTTAACTTGTGAACAAAGGTCTTACGGGTTTGGAACAACATTGGAATGATTAATGACGGAATTTTCATTTTTGGGTGAACTAACCCTTTTAATATATACATTTGTTTTAATAATCGGCACGCAGTACCTAGAGAACACGCACTAACCACTACACCAAAGCTCAGAAGAATGATGGACATTAATATCAGTGAGAGGAAGGTGTGTATATACTTTGTTAATTCCATAAGAAAGGCAGCTATCCACACTTTCTATCAAGCTTTGGGAAGTGTGTGTGATGACTAATCCCATTCATTCTTTTTGTTATGAAAACATAGCCACTGCACCCAAACATGCACTCTGGAGAGGAGAACAGGAAACGAGCTATTTAGCACACCGCCACAGACACTACACTCCCTAACCCACATATCATGCATGTGGAGTACTGCTAGATTTAGGAACAGATGTCAGTCTTGTTTTAGAGCACTACAGTTATGTTCACACTAAGTTTAGTTATAAACAAGTGTGACAACTGAATTGACAACATTAAATAGTCATGACTTGAGACACATTAGCGATCCTGGATTGATTTTTGGAAGAAATTCATACTTTTATTTAACAAAGCCACATTGTAATTATTAAAAAAAAATGTCATTAAAGGGTTAGTTCACCCAGAAATGAAATTTAGCCCATTATTTACTCACCCTCCAGGCATCCTAGGTGTATATGACTATCTTCTTTCAGACGAATCCAATCAGAGTTGAATTAAAATTTATCCTGCCATTTTTGGAATTGCATGGGCGGGTGTTGTCCAAAACAAGTCCAATAAAGTGCTTCCATCCATAATGAAAAGTGCCTTACACGGCTCTAAGGGGTGAATAAAGGCCTCCTGTAATGAATCGATGCATTTTTGTAAGAGAAATATCCATATTCAAAATGTAAATATCACTTTAATCTAGCTTGCGCCAACTGGTCGTACATGGAAGCCCTTTTCGTCGGTGTTGCGCATGCGCCAGTAAGTCTCGCACAAATAGAATGTTTACAGGAGAAAATAAAGCAAAGAAAAACCAGTCTCCTCTTTATCTTATATTGAAATCATACAACTTTTTTCTTTACAAATCCTTGTTTTGTACAACTAATTTGTGACTGCTGTTTATTTTTTTTAATACAAAAATGCATTGATTTGCTACAGGAGGCCTTTATTCACCCCCTGAAGTTGTGTGAGGCACTTTTTATTATGAATGGATGCACTTTATTGGACTTCTTTTGGACTGATAAAGAGAAACACCCACCCAGGCAATTCTAAGGCTTGGAAATGCCAGGTTATTTTTTAATAGAACTCCAAATGGAGTCGTCTGAAAGAAGGAATTCAATCCTAGGTTGCCTGGAAGTAAATAATAGGCTAATTTTCATTTGTGTTTAAACTAACCCTTTAAAGACTTCACAAAATTCTCTCAAGTAAATGCTGTTCTTTTGAGCTTTTTACTCAAAGAACAATTAAAATAAAATAAAATAAAATCATTGTTCACAAAAAAAAAACTATTAAGCAGCACAAAAATCTTCAAGAAATGCTTCTTGAGAAGCAAATCATCATATTTTAGAATGATTTCTGAGGGATCACGTGACACTATGATACTGAACATTTAGCTTTATACAATCAGAGGAATAAAATAACTATATACATACATTATATATATATATATATATATATATATATATATATATATATATATATATATTAGGGCCGGGACTCGATTAAAAAAATTAATCTAATTAATTAGAGGCTTTATAATTAATTAATCGAAATTAATCGCATTTTAATCGCATATAAATATTTGACCTCAGAACAGTGAGAAGTACGTTTTTTTATATGGATTTTTAGTATACCATTGAATAATGACTGAATACATAAGCTTAAGCAACAAAATAATTGTTTATTTTTGTTCAACCAAGTCCAACAGACCAGTGCAATATTGCCATTAAGTGAACTCAGCTCTTGTGTTTGCTTAATTATGCATTTAAACGTTAATGAGCAAACCTATCATTATAAATGTTGCTGCACATGGAATATAACGCGGATAACATTTAAAAAATATTTTTTATCAGGTTACACACTGATTATTTATCACTCAAAGCCCTTTCTCTAC